>NC_054487.1:82224644-82362144 GCF_017639515.1 Carcharodon carcharias
CCTGATTGGCCGGAAGCTCTCCAGGGTAGGGCGTCCTTCCCCTGAGAGGCAGAGGTCCTGCTCTCTGCTCCCTAAGACCACCCGCAGGGTAATACCATGGCCGGGCAGCCTTTGAGCTGATCGACCTTTCTACCCGCCGAGAGTGGGGTAAGCCCCTCCGTAAAATCCCGCTGTAAACACCCACTCCCTCCACCATTCTAAACACCCACTCCCTCCACCACTCTAAACACCCACTCCCTCCACCACTCTAAACACCCACTCCCTCCACCACTCTAAACACCCACTCCCTCCACCACCCTAAACACCCACTCCTTCCACCACCCTAAACACCCACTCCCTCCACCACCCTAAACACCCACTCCCTCCACCACCCTAAACACCCACTCCCTCCACCACCCTAAACACCCACTCCCTCCACCACCCACTCCCTCCACCACCCTAAACACCCACTCCCTCCACCACCCACTCCCTCCACCACTCTAAACACCCACTCCCTCCACCACCCTAAACACCCACTCCTTCCACCACCCTAAACACCCACTCCCTCCACCACCCTAAACACCCACTCCCTCCACCACCCTAAACACCCACTCCCTCCACCACCCACTCCCTCCACCACCCACTCCCTCCACCACCCACTCCCTCCACCACCCACTCCCTCCACCACCCACTCCCTCCACCACCCACTCCCTCCACCACCCACTCCCTCCACCACCCACTCCCTCCACCACCCACTCCCTCCACCACCCACTCCCTCCACCACCCACTCCCTCCACCACCCACTCCCTCCACCACCCACTCCCTCCACCACCCACTCCCTCCACCACCCACTCCCTCCACCACCCACTCCCTCCACCACCCACTCCCTCCACCACCCACTCCCTCCACCACCCTAAACACCCACTCCCTCCACCACCCACTCCCTCCACCACCCTAAACACCCACTCCCTCCACCACCCACTCCCTCCACCACCCACTCCCTCCACCACCCACTCCCTCCACCACCCACTCCCTCCACCACCCACTCCCTCCACCACCCACTCCCTCCACCACCCACTCCCTCCACCACCCTAAACACCCACTCCTTCCATTACCAGCACACAGTAGCAGCAGTGTGTGTACCATCGACAAGATGCACCGCAGGAATTCACCAAGGCTCCTTAGACAACACCTTCTAAACCCACGACCACTACCATCCAGAAGGACAAGGGCAGCAGATAGATGGGAACACCACCAACTGGAAGTTCCCCTCCAAGCCACTCACCATCCTGACTTGGAAATATATCACCGTTCCTTCACTGTCGCTGGGTCAAAACCCTGGAACTCCCTCCCTAACAGCACGGTGGGTGTACCTACACCACAGGGACTGCAGCGGCTCAAGAAGACTGCTCACCACCACCTTGAGCGAAAAAGAAACAGCTAAGTTGTCCCCTCCATGTGGTGAGAAAGAACAGCCGTTATCCGTTATAACCCATGGGGCAGAATTTTGCCGTTAGCGAGTGGGGGCGGGGCCTGCTCGCCGACGCATAAAATGACCCCCGACCTCATCCTGCCCCATTTAAATGTTCAGGAAGGCGGGGGTGCAGCAAAATCAGCTGTGGGCCCGCCGACCTGTCAGTGGCCAATTGAGGCTATTGACAGGATCAATTATACAATTAAAGGACCTGCCCGTCCAACCTTAAAGCTGGCGGGTTGGCCAGGAACCCCAGTGGCAAATAGAGGAAACAGGAAACCTCATCCAGAGGCGGGGTGAGGTTTCATGTAGGGATTTAAAAAGTTTAATTAAGTTATTCTGTAAATTATGAACATGTCCCGTCTCATTGTCACATGAGGAGGGGGCATGTTAGGGAATTTTTTTTCTTCTATCTTTCATAGTTTTAAGAGTGTAAGTGATCTCCCTGAGGCAGCACTTAGCCTCAGGGAGATGTGCGCTCTTTTGTGTGCATGCGTGAAAGACCGCACTCTCGCTTTAGGGGAATCCGCCCCCCACACAGGGAGCTCATAGCGCTTCCCACTGGACGTCACGCTGGGTGGGCCTTAATTGGCCCGCCCACATAAAATGGTGGCGGGGCCCACTTCTCCGGCGGGGATCAGCTCCCCGCCCACCGGGGATTGAGTCAAGTCCGGCCGGCAGCAAATTCTGCCCATGATGTAATGCAGCATTTTGATGGACCCCATTCATTAAAATGCTTCTTCCGTTTACTGTTACCCTGATTTTTCGGCTCATGCTGATTCTCTCACCTTGACCAATGTCATGCGTGTAAGTGGTAGACATTATCAGCTGGTTTTATGAATATTAACGTTGAAGATTGTATTCATTGTGTTTATAAATCAAGCCGTAGAATGAAGATGAAATTGCACTCTTTTCTAAACTGCCAAAGGGAAAGATTTGGAACATCTGTATTGAGTTAAGAACAGGATAATTTTTCCATAAATACTGTAATTACTTGAGATTTTGGGTACTAATCGAATGGAATCAGTTTAAGCATTCATTTGGAGTAAATGACAGCAATCGATGCTCAGCCTTGTTGGCAGGATCAGTGGGATGGTCCATTCAGCAGTTTGCCACCAGCTGTCTGGCCCCTGATCCAGGGAAGACTGTGTAAAATCTCTCTTTATGAGCTGCCTGGATGATGTGTGCTGGCCGGGACAGTAATTCAGGTCAGCTGTGGTTCTGTGTAACACATTTTGAGTGCAGCCACCTTTAACTGGAAGCAGATCGTTTCTTTCTATTGTGCAGTCTGAAGACTTGCTCATCATGAAAATTGCAGAATTGAAACATCTGTCTGATGCAGTGCATTCCAGTGGTGGGTATGCAGTGCATTCCATGGTGGGTTCCTGCTGGTTGTGGACTTTTACCCCCTTGTTGACACTTCCAGGATTTCTGTCCCACTCGCTCTGATCACCTCGCTTTACCCCCTCCCCTGCCCAGCTTAGGTGTGAATGGCTGAGAGTGTTGGCTGGACACACATCACAGTTTATTGCAGAGATTCTGTCCCACAGGGGTCGGGGACCTGGGAGAAGGAGCAACAGAAGGGCGTTCCTCCTGACCAATATCAGTTTATTGATTGTGGTATCTTTTTGTGCATACATATTCCTGTAAATATACTGCTCGCTGCGTATGCTTTGGCTTACTGACCTGGATAGAGTGGGTACATGGAGGAGCAGAATCTTCCCCTTTCTCTGGAGCTGCTGATAATTTCATCCCTCAAGCGTTTGCCTCATCGCTGGGGACAGTTCCTGAGCAGCCCCAACCACTGAACCAGCTCCTGTGCTGAGTGGAGGGGTCAGCAGGGTAGGATTCTCCAATCGTGCTGCTGTTTGACCACAATATGGGTCTGGTGTTGGAGTCCGGGAGGGTCCAACGTTGGAGTCTGAGAGGGTCCAGTGTTGGGCCTGGGAAAGCCCAGTGTTGGGGCCTGGGCAAGCCCGGTATTGGGGCCTGGGAGGGCTCGGCGTTGGGGCCTGGGAGGGCTCAGCGTTGGGGCCTGGGAGGGTTTGGCGTTGGGGCCTGGGAGGGCCCGGTGCTGGGGCCTGGGGGGTCTGGTGCTGGGGCCTGGGAGGGTCAGGCGTGGGGTCTGGGGCGGCCTGGCGTTGGGGTCTGGCAGGGTCTGGCATTGGGGTCTGGCAGGGTCTGGCGCTGGGGCCTGGGAGGGTCCAGCATTGGGGTCTGGGAGGGTCCAACGTTGGGGTCTGGGGCGGCCTAGCGTTGGGGTCTGGCAGGGTCTGGCGTTGGGGTCTGGTTTCTGGGTGCTTGGCCAGATTGGCTGTTGGAGTCAGCGGTCAGCAGCGCAGATGGTGAAAGGTGGCACGTTGAGAGCAGTGTTTCAGAGGTTGGTATGTGTAGGCATTGGCCCTAAGCTCTGAAATACCCTTCCTAAACCTCTCCTCTCTGTCTCAAAGGAGACAGAGCTTTGACCAAGCTTTTGGTCACCTGATCTAACCATCTCCTTGTCATGTTTTGTTTTACAACACTCCTGTGAATCCCCTTGAGCTGGTTTATTACATTTTTATAGCACCTTTGATTTAATTTGTGTACAGTTCAGCAGCACACTTACCCGCAAAGTCACTGAAGAGAGCCTTTTGACCGTTGTTGCTGGAATTGGTGAGGTTTTTCACAACGCTAGAAACCTAAATCAGCGACTGCAGAAATCCGCCCTGCTCAGGATGGGTGTGACATTGGGAACAGTGCCATTGGGAACAATACCATTCTCCCCTTGGTCCTGTTGTGCCTTTGTCAAAGCTCTCTATGGCTATGATGGCTTTAAATCAATAGTGAGTACAGGACCAAAGGAGTCCTTTTACCTATGGTGTCTGTGCCAAGCTCTTTGATAGAGCAACTCAAAAATAATCGATTACCCCATGGTCTCTCCCCATAGCTCTTGTATCTTCCCCACTATAAATTTTTGCCTAAATTTCCCTTAAGTGATATAATTGTCTCTGCCTCGACCACTCCCTGTGGTGAAACACTCTGTACTCCAATAACCCTCTGTGTAAAGAAATTCCTCACCCTCCTCCTCACAGTCCCAGTGACTATTTTAAATCAATGACTTCCTCAATCAGAGGAAACAGTCTTTCCAAATTCACTTTACCATAATTCTTTATAATTTTAAAACCCCTCTGTTAAATCACCTCTTAACTTTCCTTTCTCCAGTGGAAACACCTCCAGTGCCTTTGTAGCCACAGTTCCCCATCCTGGTCCGCTCTCTGTGTTCTTTGTATACTGGGGCATTCTGTGACACAGGTACAGTCCTATTGCTCTGAGAAGAAAAGGTGACAATGTGTGTCCCCCACAACAGGGTTTCAGCTGCTGCGCGCAGAACAAGCTGCCAATCGGCAGATTCATGCTGTCAACATCACTTGCACCTCCACTCGAGTGCACTCCCTGGCCACCAGTAATGGGTTGGAGCAATTGGCACCGATCGCATTCTGTGAAACTGGTGTGCCCCTGCCAACCTGCCAGGTGCCATGGGATAAACAAACTAAAAGCCTTTTCGCTTCTGAATCATGAAACGGGTTGAGAAATTGGCAGGTTCTGCGTTCTGATGTGTGTGTGTGTACGTGTGTGTGTGTGTGTGTACGTGTGTGTGTGTACGTGTGTGTGTGTGTGTACGTGTGTGTGTGTGTGTACGTGTGTGTGGGTGCACGTGTGTTCCACTTTTGCACCATGTGGCTGTACCATTTGGCTTTAAAATCGGACCAAGCTCTATGCGGTTTCGTCTTGGTCCAGTACCTGTTCTGGCCCATTACCTGCATAGCCACATTTGCACTAGGTTAGGAGGCATAGTAAGGAGGCGCAGTGGGTATTGTCCCTGTCTCTCTGAGTCAGAAGCCCCAGGTTCAAGTCCCACTCCAGGACTTGATGACCAAGGAAGGTGGTCAGACAAGTTGAGTAGCAAGGGTTATATTATGAGGGCAGGTTTCATGGACTATGCTTGCATTCCCTTGAGTTCTGTTCAATCAGCATGTTAAGTGGTGTGATTTTGAAGGAGTAATGTGGACAGAGGGAGCGAGGGGTTCACATACATGAATCATTGAAGGTGACTGGACAAGTTGATGAAGCTGCCCCCAAATTGTATCTGCAGCTTATCAACATGGAACTCAACACAGATGTCCTGACACTTGGTTTCCAAGTATAGATCTCTGATTATTTGTAACTGGTGTCGACACGTTGTCTGTGTTAGAGTATCAGTGACCAGCTGTCCAAGTACAATCAAGTGGGCTGATCCCTGGGAGGGGGAAGGTCATTCATTGGGCTGACATCTGGATGAATATTCTGCAGCCTTCTAAGCCCTTCCATTAAAAGGTCAATCAAATCTCATCACCGTTCACAACTCGAGGATCATTCTCACAGAGACTGGGGGGTGGGAGAGTCAGCGTTCATTTCAAGACGTTTTCTCTTCAATGTGTTAAATAGCAAGAACAGAATAGAGAGAGAACAATATGAGGAGGGGGTCGAGTGTGGGAATCTGGAAAATGTGTTTTGGTCTGTGGTTAGAGCTTGCTAATTGTTCATGACCCCATAGCCCTCAAAGAATGGAATTGCCAAGCCCTTCAATCTTTTATTGTAGGCACACAGGCAATGCTTTGTTTATCAAATCACTGCATCAAAGAAAGCGTTTCCAAGTATCCTGTTTTCTAGCTGTCGTTTGAGATTGTGGCGCCCACATTGAGGAGGTGGCAATAAAAATAGCCTGAAGTTGATAAAGTGACTCCTGTGCCATCCAGCTCTGCTGTGTCTGGCCACACAAGGCCTGCACTCGCTATGATGCCAAGAACCATTTAGTCACGTGCGTGACACTGGCAGAGGGATTGGGGGGGGGGTGGGGGGGTGGAAATTGGCTACCCCAGTCCTGATGCACTTTGCACACGGATCAAGCAGATGGAATGTCCCATACGTTACAAACCCCTTGATCAGGCGTGTTGCCAACATCAGTAGGAAAGCTCGTTGAAGTGGAACAGCATATAGCACCTGGGGACAGCAACAACTCGCACCGGTTGGGTTGCATGTGTCTTCACCTTGGCAATTTTAATTATAATATCATTTTAAATATCATTTTAGTCATAATTTCTTAGGATTTTGTCACAGCAAAGGTAATGGACAAATATTAAAATGTATCAGTCGGACAGGCTGACTGCTCGAGGCTGAAAGTTGGTGAATCTTTTGGTGACTGGAGATGTCAGGCATTAAATCCCTACCAACTGAGAACTGCTGTCTACCTGGCCGGTGCAGAGATTTCCAGCTCTTCATCAGCTTCCAGAAACAGAAGGTAGACCAGGCTGTGGAACCCTGTGGAATCACTCACTGACGTCAGCCACAGGTCCCCTGCTGAACCTTCGAGCAGACAAGCTCTTTGTCCTCTGGAGAGATCTATTTCAGCCTTGCATGTCCACCTGAAACTATAAATTAACTTTTTGACATAAAAGTTTAACTAGATGGATGGCAATTCATCAAAATTATACTTTCATCACATGATTCCGTATACACATCTGCCTTCTCCTGATAGTAATCTTCCCAATCTCCCTCTGAATTTCCTCTCAGTTTTGTCCCTATCTCTGTAATCTCCTCTAGCCCCACAACCCTCCAAGATATCTTCATTCCTCTAATTCTGGGCCTCTTGTGATTTCCTGATTTGAATCACTTCACCATTGACGGCCACACCTATATCAAAATTTGCTATATCAATTTTTTCACCCAGAGGGTGGTGGGAATCTGGAGCTCACTGCCTGAAAGTGTGATAGAGGCAGAAACCCTCATAACATTTAAGAAGTATTTGGATGTGCACTTGCGATGCCATGGCATACAAGGCCATGGGCCTAGTGCAGGAAAATGGGATTAGAATATTTAGGCACTTGTTTGATCGGCGCAGACTCGATGGACCGAAGGGCCTTTGTCTGTGCTGTAGACTCTATGACTTTGTGACTCTATGACCTTCAGTTACCAGGGCCCTGGGCTCTGGAATTCCCTCCCTACACCTCTCCGCCTCTCTACCTCCCTTTCCTCCTTGAAACTTACCCCTTTGCTTTTGGTCATCTGATCTAATGTCTCCTTCTGGGATTCAGCTTCATGCTTTGTTTTATAATGCTCCTGTGAGGCACTTGGGGACTCTCCATTACATTAAAAGTGCTTTATCAATATAAGTTGTTGATAAGAGCACTGCTAGATTGACTAATGCCAGTCCCGTCATGTGTCAATATCCACCCTCTAAAGATGCCCCTCTCCAAACCTGCACGGTTGTGATTGGGTTCTTGCTGTGTAGAGACACAGTACACTCTCACTCTCCACATTCCATCTCCACTATTGGATCTGAAAGTGAAGACCTTTGACAAAGGAGCAAATTACCCTCATCTCCAAATCTTGGGGTTCATTCTTTGTTTCTGGGCAGGTTCCCAGGAGCTTCCTCAGTTTTCCATACTGTATTAATGAGAATTTACCTCCGGGAGTCACACTTGTTACTCCCACTGTCCTGTTCTCACTGGCTTTTGACCTTTGTTCATCTATCGATCAGTCTGCCGATGGTACAGCCCAGCTTCTGTTGGTTATTTCATTGCAAATCAGGGGATGACTCCATATAAAAAGTAAAACCTGCATTTATATAGCATCTTTCACGTCCACTGGATGCTTCAAAACACTTTACAGCCAATGAAAGTGGAAGTGCGGTCACTGCTGTAATGTAGGAAACATTGCAGTTGATTTGTGCACAGAAAGCTCCCACAAACAGCAGCATCATAATGACCAGATAATCTTTTTGTGAATGTTGATTGAAGGATCAATATTTGCCAGGACACCAGGGAGAACTCCCCTGCTCTTCTTAGAAATAGTGCCTTGGGATCTTTTACATCCGCCTGAGCAGGCACATGGGGGCCTCAGGTTAACATCTCAACCCCCTGCACCTCCGCCACTGCAGCACTCCCCCGGTACTGCAGTGGAGTGTCCGCCTGGATTTTTGTGTTCAAGCCCTGGAGTGGGTCTTGAACCTGGAACCTTGTGACCCAGCGGTGGGAGCTCGCAACTGAGCGAAAGGTGCTGGGGTTTTTTATGCCTTGTTGAACGAGCCTCAGCAATGTGCTGCTGTGGAGTTAAATTACCCTTAGAAAACAGAAAGTGTTGGGCACTGAATGCTGATCCTGCTCCTGATGGGTATTGGGATGCCAGTGTAATTGTCCTTTCTGGAGTAACAGTAGCAGTTAAAGGAATATTACCAGTTTCATGTTCTAAATTGGATATCATTCTGCTTTCTCTATTTCTATAAACATAATGAAAGAGGATCAACCACCATTAACAGAGAGGTAATTTGGGATTGGTGCAGTGTCTATGTAAGCCACTCGGCTAGTCTAAAATATTTATGTTGTGTTTCTCTTTTTTCTTCCTGAACGCTATACTCTTTCCCCACCCCACCCCCCTCCCAATCCGGCTGCTTGGACAGAGCAGGAGGCGAGTATGTGTGTGTTCATTTTCCTCTCAGTCTTTCTATTATACTGGAGGGAACCATTGTTTTTCTGGATTAATGGATTGAAGGGGTCGTGGAGAGGAGAGAGAGAGAGAGAGAGACGATCTGTTATGATACCCAATCGTGAAGCCTTCACATCGACTGCAGCTCATGGCACACCCACCCCTAACCGCGACCCCCCACCCCCACCCTGCGTTGTTCAAAGTTATAATCGGAAGCACCTCACTGTTGAGAGGGTGTAAACTGCAGTGGGACAATTGATACAAGCACTTTAATTATAAACAGCTATAGTGAAACATAAAAATAAGAACAGATATTTGACTGTGAATGCCACCCACCCCAACCCAAAATCATAGGGTTTTATAACCTTAATGAGAACAATAGTTGACCTCCTGTGGCCATGCACAAGAAGTTAAATCTAAGTGTAGTCCTCAGGTTAAGTGTGGGCAGGGGTAACTAGACCTGAGCATGCAAAGGTAATTGATGCCTCATTTTAAAGTTAGATACCCTGTTTTTATTTTTATATTCCATTGTAGGTGTTTATAATTAAAGTGCCTGTGTTAATGTGTCCCGTGGCAGTTTACACCTCAACAGTGACCTGTTTTATGAAGGTGCTTCCTGTTATAACATTCAACAGAACAAGTTATAGCAGAGAGAACTGACTGGAAGCCTATGCATGTATTACAGTATTGATAAGTATTGTGGTTTTGCCAGGTGAAACCTGTGTTCTGTTTCTGGTTCTACTGATAGTCACAGAGTTCAACATGCGGACTGTTGAAAGTTCCGAAACTTGCAATAGATGATCTCCATGTTCTAGTCCCAGATAGAACAATCCAGTCAGGTTTAAGGTGCGAGTGTTCCACTCATGTCACCACATCTGGTGTCTTTGTTTTTTAAGCAATGTTGAAAAATCCTGCTGTGCTTTACAAGTGATATCATCTTTCATCTTAATGTAACTGGCAATGTGGGCACATCTGTGCAAACCCTGAACACATACAGACTTGGATTCAGAGGGACAATTCCTGACTAGTCGACCTCGGCAATCTGTTGTGGAACTGGTGGGAATGCTCTGTGATTTGTACTACCAGCTAATGGCTAAATCTTGGGACAGAGCGAGAGCTTGAATCTGATGAAGCAGTAACAGAACTATAGTCACCCTAGTAGCATTTGCTACAATCTTCAGCCAGAAGTGCCGAGTGGATGATCCATCTTGGCCTGCTCCGGAGGTCCCCAGCATCAGAGATGCCAGTCTTCATCCAATTCGATTCACTCCACGTGATTTCAAGAAACGGCTGAAGTCACTGGATACTGCAAACGCTATGGGCCCTGACAATGTTCCGGCAATAGTACTGGAGACTTGTGCTCCAGAACTTGCCGCGCCCCTAACCAAGCTGTTCCAGTACAGCTACAACACTGGCATCTACTCAGCCGTGTGGAAAATTGCCCAGGTATGTCCTGTACACAAAAAGCAGGACAAATCCAACCAGGCCAATTACCGCCCCATCAGCCTACTCTCCATCATCAGTAAAGTAATGGAAGGGGTCATCAACAGTGCTATCAAGTGCTTAGCAATAACCTGCTTACTGATGCTCAGTTTGGGTTCCGCCAGGGCCACTCAGCTTCTGACCTCATTACAGCCTTGGTTCAAACATGGACAAAAGAGCTGAACTCCTGAGGTGAGGTGAGAGTGACTGCCCTTGACATCAAGGCTGCATTTGACCGAGTGTGACATCAAGGAGCCCTAGCAAAACTGGAGTCAATGGGAATCAGGGGAAAACTCTCCGTTGGTTGGAATCATACCTAGCACAAAGGAAGATGGTTGTGGTTGTTGGAGGTCAATCATCTCAGCTCCAGGACATCACTGCAGGAGTTCCTCAGGGTAGTGTCCTCGGCCCAACCATCTTCAGCTGCTTCATCAATGACCTTTCTTCCATTATAAGGCCAGGAGTGAGGATGTTCGCTGATGATTGCACAATGTTCAGCACCATTGATGACTCCTCAGATACTGAAGCAGCCCATGTCCAAATCTGGGACAAAGAGCTCGTCTGCTCGAAGGTTCAGCAGGGGACCTGTGGCTGACGTCAGTGAGTGATTCCACAGGGTTCCACAGCCTGGTCTACCTTTTGTTTCTGGAAGCTGATGAAGAGCTGGAAATCTCTGCACCGGCCAGGTAAACAGCAGTTCTCAGTTGGTAGGGATTTAATGCCTGACATCTCCAGTCACCAAAAGATTCACCAATTTTCAGCCTCGAGCAGTCAGCCTGTCCGACTGATACATTTTAATATTTGTCCATTACCTTTGCTGTGACAATATCCAGGCTTGGGCTGACAAGTGGAAAGTCGGCCCTTGATGCTCAGTGACATTACCATCACTGAATCCCCCACCATCAACATCCTGGGGGTTACCATTGACCAGAAACTGAACTAGACTAGCCATATAAATACTGTGGCGACAAGAGCAGGTCAGAGGCTAGGAATCATAGAATGAGTAACCCACCTCCTAACGCAGGTCAGAGGCTAGGAATCGTACAATGAGTAACCCAACTCCTGACTCCCCAAAACCTGTCCACCATCTACAAGGCACAAGTCAGGGGTGTGATGGGATACTCTCCACTTGCCTGGATGAGTGCAACTCCCACAACACTCAAGCTGGACACCATCCAGGACAAAGCAGTCCGCTCGATTGGCACCATATCTACAAACATTCACTCCCTCCACCACTGACGTGCAGTAGCAGCAGTGTGTACCAACTGCAGGAATTCACCAAGGCTCCTTAGACAGCACCTTCCAAATGCACAACCACTACCATCTAGAAGGACAAGGGCAGCAGATAGATGGGAACACCACCACCTGGAAGTTCCCTCCAAGCCATTCACCATCCTGACTTGGAAATATATCGCCGTTCCTTCACTGTCGCTGGGTCAAAATCTTGGAACTCCCTCCCTAACAGCACTGTGGGTGTACCTACACCACATGGACTGCAGCGGTTCAAGAAGGCAGCTCACCACCACCTTCTCAAGGGCAATTAGGGATGGGCAATAAATGCTGGCCCAGCCAGCGAAGCCCACATCCCATGAATGCATAAAAAAGAACTCACAACTGGATAGGACCAAAGAAATTCAACTCTAACTAGAAAAATGAGATCTTGAGCACTGAAAAAAATCAGGGAAACACACTCAAAAGTAAGGAGAGAGGCATTAAACAAAAAGGTGCAGCTGATGGAAACTGTAAGTCTGTCCATGTTCTCTCCGAGTGTTAATATATGCTTTACTGATCATAATGGGAATGATGGTAAACTCTACACTGACCCAGGGAATATTATGATCATTGGAGCAGGATTAGGCCATACGACCCCTCACGCCTGTTCCGCCAGTCAATAAAATCATGACTCTCGTTCTTCCACCTCCACCCTATACTTCCCCGCCCTATCCCCGTAACCCTGGCAGTTGACCTTCTGAGGGGTGAGGGGTAGGGAGGTGTTGGTGATGGACTCTGCACTGAGCAGAGCCATTCGCCAATTGAGTGTGTGTCCACGGCTGTCTCAATGCTGCAGGAGAATCTGGTTTGACCAATCCTTAAATACTGTGCTCCTTTCTAATCAGTTAGCACAGGGATGTGGTCGGATCCCTGAATCCTCGTTAAGGAAGGGGTGAAAGTGCAAACTGCAGGAGCACTCAAGGAGCTCGCTGACTAGAGATATGTTATCTCCTACATTTCAGCAGTGACTACATTTCAAAACAAAACTTCATTGGCTAAAAGGAGTTTTGGAACACCCTGAGGTTCTGAACGGCGCTGTGCCAATGCGAGTCTTTCTTCGATGTTGATTGTGGTGAAGCTGGAATATGAAGGGGTGAAAGGCCTCCCACATGTAATTTAATGAAGTAAATTTATCTCTGTGCTTAGCCATTGTTTCACCCACAGGAGTTTGTGTGTTATTGCTTGGCTTGTAATCAGAGTTCAGTTAAATCTTTCACTCATTTAACCAAGCATTTAATCGAACTTTTACTAAAACCTTGTTATCTTTCAAAATGATGAAGGGAGAAGCAATGTCAGTAATCTCTCATTGGAAGTTTAAAACTCCTGGGCTGATCTCTACAGCTCGGAGACGCAGGCCGGGCAGTGTAGCTCACAGCTGACGGTACTCCCAACTGAGTCAAGCTGTTCCCAATGCTAAATTTACCTTTTAGATCAATTCAACACTGTACCAATTTAAGAATTATAAACAAACATGAACAGAAGAAAAGGTGACATTTTGAGGGAATTTCATTTTAATATAAACATTGCACTGAGAGTTTGTTATCCTGGTAAGTAATCAATGGGAGACTCCCATCCAGGGGGGAGCCAGTGGAAGGCTGTCACCCGGGGGAGAAAGCCAGTGGGAGACTCCCACCCAGGGGGGAGCCAGTGGAAGGCTGCCACCCGGGCGGGGGGAGAGCCAGTGGAAGGCTGCCACCCGGGGGGGAGGGGGGAGCCAGTGGGAGACTCCCTTCCGGGGGGAGCCAGTGGAAGGCTGCCACCCGGGGGGGAGGGGGTGGGGGGGGGGCAGTGGGAGATTCCTGTCCAGGGGGGAGCCAGTGGGAGACTCCCATCCAGGGGAGAGCCAGTGGGAGGCTCCCACCCAGGGGAGAGCCAGTGGAAGGCTGCCACCCAGGGGAGAGCCAGTGGAAGGCTGCCATGTGGGGGGGGGGGTGGTGGGGAGCCAGTGGGAGACTCCTGTCCAAGGGGGAGCCAGTGGGAGACTTCCATCCAGGGGGGGGGCCAGTGGAAGGCTGCCACCCAGGGGAGAGCCAGTGGAAGGCTGCCACCCAGGGGAGAGCCAGTGGAAGGCTGCCACCCAGGGGAGAGCCAGTGGAAGGCTGCCACCCAGGGGGAGCCAGTGGGAGACTCCCACCCAGGGGGGAGCCAGTGGGAGACTCCCACCCAGGGGAGAGCCAGTGGAAGGCTGCCACCCCGGGGGGGGGGTGGGGGGGGGAGCCAGTGGGAGACTCCCACCCAGGGGAGAGCCAGTGGAAGGCTGCCACCCGGGGTGGGGGGGGGGAAGCCAGTGGGAGACTCCCATTCACAAGAACAGAGACTATGTCTCTGTCTCCATAGATTCTCATTGGATTTTGTATTCTAACTGTAATAGGGATTAAGTGTCTGAACTATGTTTATTTGGATTCTGCTCGTGGTGTGGCTGTAGAGTTCACTATGTCAGCAGATTGTCGGTGAGGAGGCAGTCCCAGGCATTGGGAAGTATTGTCCTTCATATTCCAGCCCTAGATCCCTCTGAGAACCCTACATTCCTCCAGTTCTGGGACTGCCCACGCTCCTCACTTCCATCGCACTGAGTATATTATACAGCCACTGGATTGGTCACTGCATACACAGGTCCTCTCAACTGCTGTTTTGATTGGTTGGCATCAGAAGCGAATGGCAGGCTCTTGCCCCTTCCCCTGGCCATGCCTCCAGCTGCCTGGGCCCTAAGCTGTAGAATCCTCTTTGCCTCGTTACCTCTCTCTTTCTTCTCCTTTAAGATGTTCACCTTAAAATCTACCTCCGTCTTGTCCTAATATCTCTGTACACGGTTCGGTATCTATGTTTGTCTGGTAATGTTCCTGTGAGGGACCTTGGCATGCTTTACTACATAAAAGTTGCTGTACGAATGCAAGTGAATGTTCTTTTAATCGTCATGCGGATAGAATTAGTCCCGAGACGCCGACCCTTGTCTGAAAGGCCAGGGGAAGGAGCAAGAGCCTGCCATTCGCTTCTGATACCAACCAATCAAAACAGCAGTTGAGAGGACCTGTGTATGCAATGACCAATCCAGTGGCTGTATAATATACTCAGTGGGCGTGGGTAATGCTGCTGACCCAAGTCCAGCACTGATGACATCATTTCCTGTTGCTGGGATCTTTCTTTGTAACTTACCCCTCCAGTTCTACCGGAAGTGAATTAATGTGTTACTGTATCATTAATCTTGCCATCTGTAATAATGGTGAAGGGTTTCACCACATTTTAAGTAGCTGACGAATGTGGGCATTCCCCGGTTAGAGACCTGACTCTGGCCAACCTGGGTACCCTCAGAATTTTCCATTTCTCAAAGCTAATCTGATTGTCCTTTCAAAAACCTCCAGAGACACGGGGGAATCTTGACCACAAAGGGCAGGGACCTTGGGGTCAGTTGAGCTGTTGAAATTTAAGAAAAAAAACCCATTTGGCCCAACTCCAACCCCAACCCGTCCATTCTCCAGGTTTAGTGGAGGCAAGAGCGCAGACAAGATTCCCACGAATGGTATCGGGTGAGGGATGTCAGTGAGGCGGGTAGATTGGAGAAGCTGAGGCTGTCCTCTTTGGAGAAGAGAAGGCCGAGAGGAGATTTGACAGAGGTGTTCAAAATCATGAGAGGGCTGGACGGCGTAGATAGGGAGAAACTGCTCCCATTGGTAGCGAGGTCAAGAACCAGAGGTCACAGGTTTAAGGTGACTGGCAAGAGAAGCAAAAGCGATGAGGTAAAACTTTTTTTTAAGCAGCGAGTTGCTAGGATGCATTAGGCACTGCCTTAGCATGCAGCGGAGACAGATACAGCCATCGCTTGCTAAAGGAGAAAAAATTGGAGAGCTACAGGGAAAAGGCAGGGGAGTGAGATTAACTTGGTGGCTCTTGCAGGGAGCTGGAATGTACACAATGGGCTGAATGGCCTCCTTCTGTGCTGTAACCATCCTATGATTCGGTAAGACGGAGGGACAGCAGCTCGCCCGCTACAGGAGGCAGGTTGGCAATTTAAATATTTCCATGAGGCAGACCACTTTTTATTTAACCCTGTTTGCTGGTTTTACAGTGACTGGCAGGGTTTCCTATGGGCAATAAACACTGGCCAGTGATGCTAATATTCCATGAATGAATGTTGGGCAGAACTGCTTGTGTCTGTGCTGTAACTAAATGTAATGATGTAACATGCGGTACATGTTAAATGTTTCCAAAATTGCTTAAAATGTTCAACCATTTTAACTAAAACTAATTAAATTAGCATTTATCTTTTCATTTTCTGCTCGCTTCAGGTTATTGGTCCCAGTTAAATATTCACTGTCTCATTTATATATTCAGTGGCTGTAGGGTCATTGGAAGAATTGGAGCCCATTCAGCCCCTTCAGCTATTCCACCGTTCAGTTAGATCTGGTTTGATCTGTCTCCAACTCCGTTTATCCTTAACACGCTTAGCCAACAGAAATCTGTGTCTCCGTGCAGAAGTTTGGAATCGACCCACAGTCTGCACCATTTATTTCTGGTCGGGGGAGACAGTTCCAGTTCTATGTTTTCCAACCTGAGAGAAATGCTTAGAATTCTCTGCCTAATCTAATGTTCTTTAACCTTTAGGGTGCTTTGATGATACATAACCCTGAAATTAAACTTATTTAATATTGGGAAAAGTTAAAATGAAGTGAATGTGCAAATCGCAATGATGCTGTCAAACTCTTCGTCGGAATGGTAAAAATGATTACAATTTAAATATTCCGTAGCAGTGGAAAATAGTCACTGAAGGCAAAATGGTTCAAACAAATTTTACTTTATCCTTCCATGGGACGTGGGCATCGCTGGCAAGGCCCATCCCTAATTACTCTTGAGCTGGCTTGACAGGCCATTCCAGAGGACAGTCAAGAATCAACCACATTGCTGTGGGCACTGGAGTCACGTGTAGCCAGACCGGGTAAGGATGTCGCTTCGTGTTAAGGATAAGCGGAGTTGGATACAGATCAATCCTGAGCTAACTGAACGGTGGAATAGCTGGAGGGTCTGAATGGGCTCCAACTGTTCCAATTGCCCTACAGCCACTAAATATATAAACGAGATAGTGAATATTTAACTGGGACTAATAACCTGAAATGAGCGGAGGATGAAAAGGTAAATGCTAATTTAATGAGTTTTAGTTAAAATGGTCAAACATTTTAAAAACATTTAATGGACATCAGTGATCCAGGTGGATTTTTACAGCAATCAATGAGCGTTCCTGGTTACCATTACCAGATTTCAATTTCGGATTTATTTTGTGAGTTTAAATTCCACCAGCTGCTGTGATGGGATTTGAACTAGTATCCCCAGAGCATTGGCCTGAGCCTCTGGATTACTAGTCCACTGACATTACCACTACGCCACCATCTTCCCAAATTCAGTTTTTGAAAAGCGATTCATGCCTAAAATCCATTCTGTCATGTAATTTGTGTTAAAATCTTCATTTACCCAAGTTTCAATGAAAATAGCACACAGGTTTCACTCTGCAGAGGTTTGCTGGAATGTTGTTGTGGGGAGAGATTCCTGACTTCATTACTGTGTTGGTCCAAACACGGTCAAAAGAGTTGAAGTGCAGAGTTGGGGAGAGAGTGACTGCCCTTGACATCAAGGCAGCATTTGACCGAGTGTGGCATCAAGGAGCCCTAGCAAAACTGGAGTCAGTGGGAAGCAGGGAGAAAACTCTCTGCTGGTTGGAGTCATACCTAGCACAAAGAAAGATGGTCCTGGTTGTTGGAGATCAGTCATCTCAGCTCCAGGACATCACTGCAGGAGCTCCTCAGGATAGTGTCCTCGGCCCAATCATTTTTAGCTGCTTCACCAATGACCTTCCCTCCATCATAAGGTCAGAAGCGGGAATGTTCACTGATGATTGCACAATGTTTAGCATCATTCGCAACTCCTCAGATACTTAAGCAGTTCATGTCCATAGGCAGCAGGTCCTGGACAATGTCCAGGCTTGGGCTGATAAGTGGCAAGTAATATTCGTGCCACACAGGTGCCCGCGAATGACCACCTCCAACAGGAGAGAATCCAACCATCTCCCCTTGACATTCAATGGTATTACCATCACTCAATCCCCCCTCTATCAACATCCTGGGGTTTACAATTGACCAGAAACAGAACTGGACTAGCCATATAAATACTGTGGCTACAAGAGCAGATCAGAGGCTGGGAATTCTGCGATGAGTAACTCACCTCCTGACTCCCCAAAGCCAGTCCACTATTTACAATGCATAAGTAAGGAGTGTGATGGAATACTCTCCACTTGCCTGGATGAGTACAGCTCCAACAATACTGAATAAGTTCGACACCATCCAGGTCAAAGCAGTCCACTTGATTGGCACCCCATCCACGAACATTCACTCTCTCCACGAGATGCAGCAACTTGCAAGGCTCCTTCGACAACACCTTGCAAATCCAAGACCACTACCATCTAGAAGGACAAGAGCATCAGATGCATGGGGACACCACCACCTGGAAGTTCCCCTCCAAGTCACTCATCAGCCTGACTTGGAAATATATCGCCATTCCTTCACTGTCACTGGGTCAAAATCCTGAAACTCCCTCCCTAACTGCACTGTGGGTGTACCTACACCACATGGACTGCAGCGGTTCAAGGAGGCGGCTCACCACCACCTTTGTGAGGGCAATTAGGGATAAGCAACAAATGCAGACCCAGCCAGTGACATCCATATCCCGTGAAAGAAGTTAAAAAATTCCTGCTCTATCAATCTGTTTCATCTCTTTACCTCGCTTATGATAGTGTGTTGTCGTTTGCCTGACATTCATCCACTGGATCACCAGCATCAGGAGGTGTTGTGAGCGATGCTGCCTCTGAGGCTAGCTAAGCGTTCTGCGACACTTGCTCTCCCATTATTAACTGATCCGCTATGACGACTATCGCCAGCCGCGGCTCTGAGTCAGGGGGTTCGAGTCCCACACCTGGACCTGAGCACAGCAAACTCGGCTGATGCTCCAGTGCTGAGGGAGCACGGCACTATTAGAGTGAAACCGAGGCTCCGTCTGCCCCCTCAGGCAGACATAAAAGAGGTCCCCGACGGCTATAGCAGGGAGCTTTCCCCTGCTGACAACGCCAATATTGATCCCTCAATCAACATCACAAAAAAACAGGTTATCTCGTCATTATCACATTACCGTTTGTGGGAGCTTGCTGTGCACATTTGGCTGCTGTGTTTTCTACATTGTAACAGTGACCCCGGACATGGTTTGGGTGCTCGGGTGGTCATGAAAAGCTGCATACATTTTTTTTTATTTTCTTGTATTTGCTGAACAATCCAACATTATTCCTTCTGCATGTGATTTATTCTGACTTCTCTTCTTCTAGCTCTGTGGCTGTGGACTCCTGGGAGTGGGAATATGGCTGTCAGCAACACAGGGCAGCTTCGCCACCTTAGCGCCAAGCCTGCCTTCGCTCTCAGCTGCCAACCTGCTCATTGCCATTGGGACCATTGTGATGGTGGTTGGATTTCTGGGATGCCTTGGTGCCATCAAGGAAAGCAAGTGCCTCCTTTTAAGTGTGAGTGACTATTAATATCCTGTGCGTGGGACTGAGACAATATTTCATACCCACTGGTAATGTGTGTATTGTGTATAGAATTGTGGCTGACTCGTAGCGGAAGTACAAGTGCAGGATTGTGCACAGCATTCTTGCTGTTTGACATCGCACTCCTGCACACCTTTCCCAAGGACCTGACCTTTCACAGAGGTGATGCCTCCTCGACACAAGTGGAGCAAACCTTTTATGAATTATATTAATCTGTGAAAACCTGTGATCACAATTGTCATCAATAAACCTGGAAAGAACAGCGGGTGATAGAAGTCGCGGGTTTGGGAGGTGTTGTCCAAGGAGCCTTGGCAAAAAATGTGGGCAAGTGTGAAGTTATCCACTTTGGTAGGAAAAACAGAATGGCAGAGCATTATTTAAATGGTGATAGATTGGGAAATGTTGATGTACAAAGGGACCTGGGTGTCCTTGTACACCAATTACTGAAAGCCAGCATGCAGGTACAGCAAGCAGTTAGGAAGGCAAATGGTATGTTGACTTTCATTGCGAGAGGACTTGAGTACAGGAACAAGGATGTCTTACTGCAGCTGTACAGGGCTTTGGTGAGACCACACCTGGAGTATTGTGTGCAGTTTTGGTCTCCTTACCTAAGAAAGGATATACTTGCCATAGAGGGAGTGCAGCGAAGGTTCACAAACTGATCCCTGGGATGGCAGGATTGTCGTATGAGGAGAGATTGGGCCGACTAGGCCTGTATTCACTGGAGTTTAGAAGAATAAGAGGAGATCTCATTGAAACAGATAAAATTCTACCAGACATGGACAGACTGAATGTAGGGATGATGTTTCCTCTGGCTGGGGTTGGCCATTTAGGACTGAGATGAGGAGAAACTTCTTCACTCAAGGGGTGGTGAACCTGTGGAATTCTCTACTACAGACGCTGTGGAGGCCAAGTCACTGAATATATTTAAGAAGGAAATAGATTTCTGGACTCTAAAGGCGTGAAGGGGTATGAGGAGAGTATGTTGTTGAGGTAGAGGATCAGCAATGATCATATTGAATGGCAGAGCAGGCTTGAGGGGCTGAATGGCCTACTGTTGCTTCTATTTTCTATGTTTCTATGAGTTGCTGCAGTGCATCTTGTAGATGGTACATACTGCTGCCACTATGCGTTGGTAGTGGAGGGAGTGGATGTTGATGTTGGTGTGCAGGGTCCAAAGAGAGTGTTGGTTAGAACAAAACTGTAGTCTCACTTTAAGAGCATAAGAAACAGGAGCAGGAGTAGATCACACTGCCCCTCATGCCTGCTCTGCCAATCAATATGATCATGGCTGATCATCTACCTCAACACCACTTTCCCACCTGCTCCCCATTATCCCTTGAGAGACCAGAAATCTGTCTATCTCATCTTTAAATATATTCAGTGATGGAGCATCCACAACCCTCTGGGGTAGAGAATTCCAAAGATTCACAATCCTTTGAGTGAAGAAATTTCTCCTCATCTCAGTCCTAAATGTTCAGCCCCTTTAGCCTGAAACTTTGCCCCTATGTTCTAGATTCCCCGACCAGGGGAATCCTGGTACCCTATCAAGCCCCTTTTAATCTTGTCTGTTTCAATGAGATCACCTTTCATTCTTCTAAACTCCAGTGAAGATAGACCCAATTTACTCAGCATCTAGCCATAGGACAATCCCCTCATCCCAGGGACCAATTTAGTGAACCTTTTCTGTACCACCTCCAATGCAAGTGTGTCCTTTCTGAAATATGGAGACCAAAACTGTACACAGTATTCCAGATGTGGTCTCAGCAAAGCTCTGTAAAACTGTAACAAGAATATAAGTATCCTTGTACTCCAATCCCTTTGCAATAAAGGCCGACATGCCATGTGACTTCTGAATTACTTGCTGTACCTGCATGCTAATTTTTTGTGCTCCTTGTACAAACACACCCAAGGTCCCCTGAAGATCTACATTTACAAGTTTTTTTACCATTTTAAGAAAAATGCTGCTTTTCTATTCTTATGAGAAAAGTGAATAACCTCAGACTTCCTTCCATCTGCCATCCTGTTGTCCACTCACTTAACCTGTCTATGTCTCTTTGTCCTCTCTGTCCTCCTCACAGCTTACATTCCCACCCACCTTGTATCATCAGCAAACATAGATACATTACCCTCAGTCTCTTCATTTGTCATTAATATAGATTGTAAATAGCTGAGGCCCCAGCACTGATTCTTGCAGCGCTCCACCAGTTACAGTCTGCCAGCTTGAAAATGCCCCATTTAACCCTACTCTCTGCTCCCTGTCAGTTAACCAATCCTCTATCCATGCTAATATATTATCCCCAATTCCATAAGCCCTCATCTTGCGTATTAACCTTTTGTGTGACACCTTATCAAATGCCTTTTGAAAATCCAGGTATACTGCTTCCCCTTCATCTTACCCTACTAGTTAAAATTTGTAAAACCATGCTGAATTTGATCATGCTATGATTTTCTAAGTTCATTGTTTTAAGAATTCCTTAATAACAGATTATAGCATTTTCTCACTGCCAGGCTAACTGACCTGTAGTCCCTATTTTCCCGCTCCCCCTTTCTTAAACAGCATTTGCTAACTTTCAATCCACTGGGACTGCTCTACAATCCAGAAATTTTGAAAAATCATAGCTAGCACATCCACTATCTCTGTTAGAACCCTAGGCTGTAGGCCATCAAGTCCTGTGGGATTTGTCAACTTTCCGTCACAGAATCACAGAATTGTTACAATGCAGAAGGAGGCCATTCAGCCCATCATGTCTACATTGGCTCTCCGAATGAGCAATTTACTTAGTGCCATTCTCCCTCCTTCTCCCTGTAACCCTCCACATTCTTCCTTTTCAGGTAACAGTCTAATTCCCTTTTTGAATTCTTTGATTGAACCTGCCTCTGCCACACCCTCAGGCAATGCATTCCAAACCCTAACCACTTGCTGCGTAGAAGTGTTTTTCCTCACATCGCTTTTGCTTCTTTCGCAAATTAGTTTAAATCTGTGCCCTCTCGTTCTCGATCCTTAGGTTTCTTCAATACCTTTTCTCTGCAGGCATTAATTACTTTCCTCACATTTATCAACACCTCGTTTACCCTCTATTTCTGTTACGTAATTTGTGACTTCAATGAAACTTCCAACTTTGTACACTTTGCAACTCCCTTCCACATTCTGTTAATTTTTAAACAGAAAGTGGTTAACCGATGTTCAGTGAAGGCTTCTGTGATAATTGACCTTCTCTGTTATATTGAAAAGAAACCCAGTCCCACTAGCCTGTCCTCACAACTACAAGAGAACAGGATTATCTCAATGATTCTGTGCACCCTCACCAAAGCCTTGACAATCTGTAGCGGGGCCCCAAAACTGGACACAGTAACCTAAGTGTGTCCTAACTAATGCTTAGCGTTATCTCTCTGCTTGTGTGCTCTCTGCCCCTATTTATAAAACCTAGAGTCTATTTGCTATTTTTTTCTCTACTGGAAACCCTTACATTGCCTTTAAACCTGCTCTGTTTCTTCCCCATGACTCAGCGATCTGTAACATGATCCCAATATGGTAACGCATCCCTTATTCTATTTCTGACTCTACCCAGAGTCAGAAGCACTATGCGCAGTAAAACTATCCCTTTCTGAGGACGGACAATACGCTTCTCTCTCCCTACGGTTATCTTCTTGGAATGTAGGCATCCCTTGGCAAGACCAGCATTTATTGTCCGTCTCGAATTGCCCTTTTGAAGGTGGTGTGGAGCTGCCATTTTGAACCGCTGCGGTCCATGTGGTGTAGCTACACCCACATTTCTGTACGGAGCGGGGTTCCAGTGTTTTTAACCCAGCAACAATGAAGGAATGGAGATATCATTCCAGGTCAGGATGGTGACTTGGAGGGAAACTTGGGAGATGATGACCTCAGCATTTTTGCCTTTCACAGTGGGAGGTGCCGGTGTGAGTTGCTGCAGTGCATTCTGCTCCAGTACCGCCAAAAAGGAAATAAGTAGTCGTGCATCTCATTGCTGTTTCTGGGATCTTGCTGTGCACAGAAGTTTGCCCCTGAAATGACATTGACTGCACCTCATGAGTATGCCATTGATGTGGGGTGTTGTGAGACGGCCTATGAGATGCTGTGTGAATGCAGATGCTGTTTGTTCTTAATCTGTCTAAATATCAGCAAGGTGATTTGTGTTTTGGGAAGTGTTTGATTTACAGAATTCCCAATTCCTGGCTGGTTGAGTAAAGGGCCCTCTCCTTTCTGTTCCAGTTTTTCATTGTCCTGCTGGTCATTTTCTTCATGGAGCTGATACTCATCATCCTGTTCTTTGTGTACAGGACAGAGGTAAGTGTTTGGCCTTGTGACTTGTTGCCTTCTGATCATGGAGTAATTTGAATCCTGTTCACAAAACGGAAATATGCCATAGGTTTAACAGGAAAAGGGAACTTAACTCTACGGTGGACTCTTCATTAGAAGAGCTGCTATTTAGGATACAGCAAGTAAAAACTGAACCTCAGGTGTACTAACTGTAATACCAATATATGTGGAACACTATGCTAACCGCACTCTCTTCACGTGCAGTATAAATTTGTTGTTTTCCCCTTATATTGGTATTCTTGCAATGTCTTGATGAGTGCAAGACGAAAAGCTTTAACATGTCTCTTTTTTCAAAAATACTTACATAAAATGTATTAACTACAAAAATGGAATGAATTAACTGAACTCCCCACTAGATACACTAACTAGAGGTGTTGGTATATTGTCTATAACTACAAATGTTGGACATGCTAACTGAAAGAGTTTCTGATGCAGTTGTGTTGCCAGCACAGAGGTGTCACTAGAGGCCTGTTCCACAAAGAGCAGTCCCTCCTGAAGAGGCCAAAAAAGGAAGCTCCACAATGGAGAAAGCAGAGGTTGTCAAGACTTACCTTTGGGATTTGGTTATGCTCCCTGAGATGGTTGGTGTGTGGTAAAACCTTTAGCCAGGTTGAAATCAAGCCTGAAATGGCTGGCCATTATCTTGGAGACTTCTCCGTCACCTACAAGCCTGTCAAACACAGCAGGCCTGGCAGAGGTGCCACTGTCTCCTCATCCCTCTGAAGTAAACAGTTTACAATGGAAATGTTGTGTAAATAAAACCCGTTCCAGTTTAAAAACACTGCAAGGTTTATATGAACTGAAGCAGTTGGCTAAACCCACTTCTCATATCTTGTAAACCAACAGGCTTAGTTGCACTAACTGAAGAGTGAAATATACAGTTTTAGCCACTAGTCAACGGGTACCAAGACATTACTGCACCTGCCTGCTCTCCCCTCTCCATCACTTTCCTAAGTGTCCTGCCTCATTGAGGCAGCTGTGTGTGTGCCTTTGAATTTATGGTGTTGGTGAAGATCCAACACTGGAAACGTTACCCAGTGGCTCTTCAGGTGCTTTATATTTCCAGCATTCTACTATCACCTGTTGAAGTGTCAGCTGGGGCTCAGGAGGTGGCACTCTCATCTCTGAGCCAGAAGGGTTGTGGATATATCTAATTCATTACTCTGGTCATTTACATATTTACTGCTTCCCTCTTGGTTTAAAGAACCTCCACCCTCCCTCTCCTCCCTACTCTAAATTCCCACTCTCGCTTAATTCGCAATGTCATTCCATTTGGCAGATAGTCCCAACTCCGTGCCCCCTTCCCTTTGCAGACAGCCAATAGTCGACAAGTGGAGATGTTTCTGTAACCAACCCCTGGAACTCTGTTGTTTTGTCTGTGCTTCTGTCATCACGTATCTTACCATTGGCTAATGTTTTGTGTGAAATCAATGCAGAGTGACCTGTGAGCCAGTCAGATAGGCATTTGTGCCTACGATGTTACCGTGGTTTCTGCAAGAACCCCATAGTATTTACAAGCCACGTAAACATTTGAGTAAGGGGGCTGTGGAATTGGCGAACAAGTGTCTTACTTTGGCTGGGACAAAAATTCAAACCATTCATATAATTTGCAAAAAAAAAGAGTGCTGGGAAAAACCCAGCAGAGAAACAGTTAACGTTCAGAGTCCGATATGACTCTCCTACCTGCGAGCTTGGATTGTAACAGTTCGGTCAAAACTGGCGGAAAAGCACATCGACTTAAATACCTGTCAAAATGTAAATAGCTATAACATTTCCTTAAAGTATGTGTTTGTGCAGGAGCCAGTTGTTG
The DNA here is from genome assembly GCF_017639515.1 of Carcharodon carcharias. Lineage (NCBI taxonomy): Eukaryota > Metazoa > Chordata > Chondrichthyes > Lamniformes > Lamnidae > Carcharodon > Carcharodon carcharias. The sequence continues at coordinate 82,250,080 of NC_054487.1, forward strand.
GGTTCATACTGAAGCTATTTCAATCTGTCCCTGTAATCTGGATTTGCTCGAACTGATTCCATCTGATACAGCAGATGGTGGAGCCTAATCAGGTTCTAAAGAAGGATCACTCGCTCCTGTTAAAAGCCTCTGACCTTCTCCTCACTGCTATTACTAATCATACAAACCAGCTGGAACAAGCTGACCAACTGTTTAACTGTTGAGAAAGATCTTTCCTGCAGCGCCTTTCAAAACACAAATTTGGCTGGAACTTTAGTTCAAGGATTTCACTGGGATCAGCCCTAACTGTTAGAATAAACCTCCGTGTCTAATTCCCAAAGATTCCTTTGTTTGAAAATGGAGAGGCAACTTTGAGCAAATATGGGGAGATGGTGACGTAGTGGTAACATCCCTAGATGAGTAATCCAGGGGCCCCGGTTAATGCTCTGAGATGGCAGTTGGTGGAATTTAATTTTTTTTATTCATTCACGGGATGTGGGAGTCACTGGCTAGGCCAGCATTTATTGCCCAACCCTAATTCCCCTTGAGAAGGTGGTGGTGAACTGCTGCTTTGAACCGCTGCAGTCCGTGTGGGGTAGGTACACCCACAGTGCTGTTAGGGAGGGAGTTCCAGGATTTTGACCCAGTGACAGTGAAGGAACGGCGATATATTTCCAAGTCAGGATGGTGAGTGACTTGGAGGGGAATTTCCAGGTGGTGGTGTTCCCATCTATTTGCTGCCCTTGTCCTTCTAGATGGTAGGAGTCATGGGTTTGGAAAGTGCTGCTTGAGGAGCCTTGGTGAGTTGCTGCAGTGCATCTTGTAGATGGAACACCCTGCTGCTACTGTGCGTTGGTGGTGGAGGGAGTGAATGTTTGTCGATGAGGTGATAATTAAGTGGGCTGATTTGTCTCTGATGGTGTTGAGCTTCTTGAGTGTTATTGGAGCTGCACTCACCCAAGCAAGTGGTATTGTCACTGTATTAGTAATCCAGAGACCCAGGGAAATGCTCTGGGGACCCAGGTTGGAATCCTGCATTGGTGGAATTTGAATTTGATAGAAATCTGCAATTAAAAATCTAATGGTGACCATGAAACCATCCTCGGCTGCTGTAAAAACCTATCTGGTTCACCAGTGTCCTTTAGGGAAGGAAACCTGCCGTCCTTACCTGGTCTGGCCTACATGTGACTCCGGCAAAGTGGTGGACTCTTAACTGTCCCCTGAAATGGCCTAATTAGCCACTCAGTTGTAAAAAACCACTACAAAATCTCAAAAAGAGGAATGAAACCGGATGGACCACCTGGCATCGACATAGGCACCGGAAGCGATAACAGAAAACTCTGCCCTGTCAACCCTGCAAAGTCCTCCTGACCAACACCTGGCACCCAGTGCGGAGGGGGTGCTGGGAAGGAGGAGGACCTCCTCGTGAACCTGCTCCTGGGCTTGGCCAAGTTAGCCATTAACAGGTCCAGGCAGCGGGCGATCGAGCAGGTCGTCCCACCCGACTGTCTGCTCCTCTTCCACGGCTACGTTCGCGGCTGGGTATCCCTGGAGAGGGAGCACGCGATGTCTGCCAGCACTGTCGAGGCCTTCCATGCCCGGTGGGCAGTGCGGGGGTTGGGGTGTTTTCTTGACCCTCTTAATCACATCTTGATTTGATGTTTGTAAGCTTCCTTTAAACTTTGTCTTTGGTTTTACAGCTAACCTAACTTAGGGGCTGTGTTTACTTTATCCCTCATTTTGTTAATTTAGTTTAATTGTTTGACTCTGAAAGAGTTACCAACATCTGGGGGCTAGTGCCAAAATTTGGAGAGCTGTCTCACAGACTAGTCAAGCCACAGCCTGATATAGTCATCCTCGCAGATTCATACCTTACAGATAATGTCCCAGACACCATCCCTGGGTATGTCCTGTTCCACCGGCAGGACAGGCCCAGCAGAGGTGGTAGCACGGTGGTATACAGTTGGGTGGGAGTTGCTCTGGGAGTCCTCAACATCAACTCCGGACCCCACGAAGTCTCATGGCATCAGGTCAAACATGGACAGGGAAACCTCCTGCTGATTACCACGTACCGCCCTCCCTCAGCTGATGAATCAGTGCTGCTCTGTTGAACACCACACAGAGGGAGCACTGAGGGTGGCAAGGGTGCAGAATGTGCTCTGGGTGGGGGGCTTCAATGGCCATCGCCAAGAGTGGCTCGGTAGCACCACTACTGATCGAGCTGGCCGAGTCCTAAAGGACAAAGCTGCTAGACTGGGTCAGCGGCAGGTAGTGAGGGAATGAACAAGAGGGAAAAGCATACTTAACCTCACCCTCACCAACCTGCCTGCTGTAGATGTATCTGTCCATGACAGTATTGGTAGGAATGATCACCGCACGGTCATTGTAGAGACGAAGTCCTGCCTTCACATTGAGGATGCCCTCCATCACATTGTGTGGTACTAGCTCCTTGCTAAATGGGATAGATTTTGAACAGATCTAGCAACTCAAGACTGGGTATCCATGAGGCGCTGTGGGCCATCAGCAGCAGCAGAATTGTACTCAAACACAATCTGTAACCTCATGGCCCAGCATATCCCCCACTTTACCATTAACATCAAGCCAAGGGATCAACCCTTGTTCAATGAAGAGTGCAGGAGGGCATGCCAGGAGCAGCACCAGGCATACCTAAAAATGAGGTGTCAACCTGGTGAAGCTATAACACAGGACCACTTGCATGCCAAACAGTATAAGCAGCAAGTGATAGACAGAACTAAGTGATCCCACAACCAATGGATCAGATCTAAGCTCTGCAGTCCTGCCACATCCAGTTGTGAATGGTGGTGGACAATTAAACAACTCACTGGAGGAGGAGGCTCCACAAATACCCCTACCCTGCACATCAATGCAAAAAATAAGGCTGAAGCATTTGCCACAATCTTCAGCCAGAAGTGCCAAGTGGATGATCCATCTTGGCCTCTTCCGGAGGTCCCCAGCAGCACAGATGCCAGTCTTCAGCCAACTCTATCCACTCCATGTGAAATGGCTGAAGGCACTGGATACTGCAAAGGCTATGGGTCCTGACAATGTTCTGGCAGTAGTACTGAAGCCTTGTGCTCCAGAACTTGCCGCACCCCTAGCCAAGCTGTTCCAGGACAGCTACAACACTGGCATCTAAACGGCTCTGTGGAAAATTGCCCAGGTGTGTCCTATCCACAAAAAGCAGGACAAATCCAACCCAGCCAGTTACCACCCCATCAGTCTACTCTTGATCATCAGTAAAGTCACGGAAGGGGTCATCAACAGTGCTGTTTAGCAGCACTTGCTTAGCAATAACCTGCTCACTGACGCCCAGTTTGGGTTCCGCCAGGGCCACTCAGCTCCTGACCTTATTACAGCCTTGGTTCAAACATGGACAAAAGAGCTGAACTCCAGAGGTGAGGTGAGAGTGACTGTCCTTTGACATCAGAGCAGGCCCCTGGGACAGGCAGTCCGCAGCACCTGAAGGAGAGAGTGAGAGGAGGACCCTGAGGCAGGCAGTCAGCAGCACCTGAAGGAGAGAGTGAGAGGAGGGCCCTGAGGCAGGCAGTCCGCAGCACCTAGAGGATCTAGCATCTAGTCTATACTCAAGTCAGAGTAAGGATAAAATAAAATAAAAAGTCCATATTTTATTTAGTTAAGATATATCTGGGGAGCTCAGTCCAGCAATTTGCACATCCTGCGTTATGTGGGAAACTCTAAACGCTCCTGGCATCTGGATGACCATGTGTGCAGGAAGTACCTCCGATTGGAGAAACTCGAGCTCCGGACTTGGGAGCTTGAGGCTGACAGGTTCGTGGATAGCACATTTCAGGACGTGGTCACCCCTTGCAGGTTAAGCAAGTGCAAGCAGAGAGGGAATGAGTGACTGCCAGACAGAAGAAGGGGACCAGGCAGGTAGTGAGGGAATCCCCCAAGTGAGCTTGCTCGCAAACTTGTTTCTCGCCCTTGGTAAACGGTGAGAGTGATGGTTTCTCTGTGGAGGCCAGCCAGAGCCAAGGCCCTGTCACTGTGGGTGGTCCGGCCACTCAGTGGGGTGAAGAAGTGTGAAAGGGCAATAGTGGTAGGGGACTCGTTAGTGAGGGAGTAGACAGGTGCTTCTACAGCCATAGACGTGACTACAGGATGATATGTTGTCTCCTGGGTGTCAGGGTCAAGGATGTTACAGAACGGCTGCAGGACATCCTGAAGGGGGAGGGTGAACAGCCAGAGGTTGTGGTCCATGTTGGGACCAATGACATAGGGAAAAGAGAAATGAGGTCCTGCAAGCAGACTTTAGGGAGTTAGGTAGGAAATTGAAAAGCAGGACTTCAAAGATAGTAATCTCCAGATTACTCCCAGTGCCACGCAGTAGTGAGTATAGGAACAGAAGGATAGAGCAGATTAATGCGTGGCTGGAGAGCTGGTGCAGGGGAGAGGGCTTTAGATTCCTGGGCAATGGGACGGTTTCTGGGGGAGGTGGGACCTGTACAAGTTGGACAGGTTACATCTGACCTGGAACGGGACCAACATCCTCAAGTTTACTAATGCTGTTGGGGCGGAGTTAAACTAAATTGGAAGGGGGGTGGGATCCTGAAAAGTAGTTCAGAGGGGAGAGAAGCTGAGATGGAATTAGAAGTTAAAATGCTAGTAAGTGAGTCTGGAAGGCAGAGAAAACATAGGCCAGATAAGAAAGAAGTGAGTCTAGCAAGGCTAAATGGAATATATTTTAATGCAAGGAGCCTGAGGAAGAAAACAGATGAGCTGCGGGCATAGATAGCTTTGTGGGAGAATGATATCATAGCTATGGCCGAACTTGGTTAAAAGAAGGGCAGGATTGGCAGCTCAGCATTCCTGGTTATAGGGTATTCAGACAAGATAGAGGAGGGGGAGTTGCAATATTGATCAAGGAATCAATTATAGCAGTGAGGAGGGTGATATCTTGGAAGGATCATCAACTGAAGCCATTTGGGTAGAAGTAAAAAACTCAACAGAGGCAAGCACACTGTTGGGTGTGTACTATAGGTCCCCAAATTGCATCCAGGAGAACTATTTTAGCTAGTATGTAGGAAGCCCAACAAGAGAGGGAGCAGTTCTGGACCTAATATTCGGAAATGAGCCCAGGCAGGTGGAAGGCGTATCAGTAGGGGAGCATTTTGGAGATAGTGACCATAACTCAGTTAGAATTAGGATAGTTATGGAAAAGGATAAGGTTGCACCAGGAATAAAAGTTCTAAACTGGGGAAAGGCTAATTTTACTCAGATGAGATGTGATTTGGCAGAAGTGGACTGGGAGCAGCTACTTGCAGATAAAACTGTGTCAGGCATTCAAGGAGGAAATAGTAAGAGTACAGGGCAAATACGTTCCCATAAAGACAAAACGGGGGACCAAGTCCAGAGAACCCTGGATGTCAAGGGACATAAAGGTTGGGATTAAGAAAAAAAGGGAAGCTTATGGCAGATACCAAGGGCTCAACACGGCAGAGTCCTTAGAGGAGTATATAAAGTGCAGAGGGGGACTTAAAAAGAAAACTAGGAAAGTTAAGAGAGTGCATGAGAAAGCATTGGTGGGTAGAATAAAGGAAAACCCAAAGGGGTTTTTAAAATATATAGAGAGCAAGAGAATAACCAGGGAAAGAGTAGAGTCAACTAGGGACTGTAGAGGTTATGTGTGTGTGGACCCAGAAGACATCGATGCAACCCTCAATGAATAATTTGTGTTGGTCTTCACAATAGAAAAGGACAACGCAATTATAGACATCAGGGTGGAGGACTGATATTAGAGGAAACTAACATAGAGAGAGGAGGTACGGGGTTTAGTGCCCTTAAAAGTGGATAAATGGATGAGATATATCCCAGGCTGTTGAGGGAGGCAAGGGAAGAGATATCAGGGGCCCTGGCAGTAATTTTCAAATCCCCTCTGGCCACAGGTGAGGTGCCAGAGGACTGGAGGACTGCTAACATTGTCCCATTATTAAAAAAGGGAGGAAGGGATAGACCAGGAAATTATAGGCCAGTCAGTGTAACCTCGGTGATGGAGAAGTTGCTAGAAAGAATTCTGAGGGACAGAATATATCTGCACTTAGAGAGACACGGATTAATCAGAGATAGTTAGCATGGATTTGTTAAGGGAAGGTCGTGTTTGACAAATATGATCGAATTCTTTTAGGAGGTAGCCAGGATGAGGGTAATGCATTTGATGTGATCTGCATGGACTTTAGCAAGGCTTTTGATAAGGTCCCTTATGGCAGACTGGTCAAGAAAGTAAGAGCCCATGGGATCCAAGGCAAAGTGGCACGTTGGATCCAAAATTGGCTGAGGGGCGGGAAGCAGAGGATGATGGTAGAGGGATGTTCTTGTAACTGGAAGTCTGCTTTCATTGGGGTTCCACAGGGCTCAATGCTGGGGCCCTTGCTGTTTGTGGTGTACATGAATGATTTGGACTTAAATGTAGGGGGTATGATCAAGAAGTTCACGGATGATACGAAAATTGGTAGGGTGGTAAATAGTGAGGAGGATAGCCGTAAACTGCAGGAGGATATCAATGGACTGGTCAGGTGGGCAGAGCAGTGGCAAATGAAATGCAAGCCGGAAAAGTGCACTTGGGGATGGCTAACAAAGCAAGGGATTACACTATGGATGGTAGGACCCTGGAAAGTACTGAAGATCAGAGGGACCTTGGTGTGCATATCCATAGACCCCTGAAGGTACCAGGACAGGTAGATAAAGTGGTTAAGAAGGCATATGGGATACTTGCCTTTATTAGCTGAGGCATAGAATACAAGAGCAGGGAGGTTAGGCTGGAACTGTATGAAGTGCGAGTTAGGCCACAACTGGAGTAGTGTGTGCAGTTCTGGTCAGCACATTATAGGAAGGATGTGATTGCACTGGAGAGGGTGCAGAGGAGATTTACCAGGATGCTGCCTGGGCTGGAGGGTCTGAGCTACGAGAAAAGATTGGATAGGCTGGGGTTGTTTTCCTTGGAGCAACGAAGGTTGAGAGGGGGCCTGATACAGGTGCATTGATAGGGTGGATAGGAAGGCACTTTTTCTATTAGTAGAGGGGTTAATAACCAGGGGGCATAGATTTAAGGTAAGAGGTAGAAGGCTAAGAGGGGAGTTGAGGAGAAATTTTTTTCATCCAGAGGGTGTTGGGAGCCTAGAACTCACTGCCTGAAAGGGTGGTTGAGTCAGAAATTCTCATAACATTTAAGAAGTATTTAGATATTCACTTGCGTTGCCATAACCTCCAGGGCTATGGGCTAAGCAGTGGAAAATGGGATTAGTGCAGTCAGATCTTTGTTGACCGGTGTAGACATGATGGGCAGAATGGCCTCCTTCGGTGCTGTAGACATATATGAGTCTATCAAGGCCACACTTGACCAAGTGTGGCATCAAGGAGCCCTAGCCAAACTGGAGTCAGTGGGAATCAGGGGAAACTTTGCACTGGTTGGAGTAACACCTAGCACAAAAGAAGATGGTTGTGGTTGTTGGAGGTCAGTCATCTCAGCACCAGGACAGTGGCAAGTAACATTCACACCACACAAGTGCCAAGCAATGACCACCTCCAGCAAGAGAGAATCCAACCTCCACCACTTGACTTTCAATGACATCACTGCATCCCCACTATCAACATCCTGGGCGTTACCATTGATCAGAAACTGAACTGGACTGGCCATATAAATATTGTGGCTACAAGAGCAGGTCAGAGGCTAGGAGTCCTGCGGCGAGTCACTCACCTCCTGACTCCCCAAAGCCTGATCACCAATTACAAGGCACAAGTCAGGAGTGTGATGGAATACTCCCTACTTGCCTGGCTGATTGCAGCTCCCACAACACTCAGAAAGCTTCATACCATCGAGGACAAAGTAGCCCGCTTGATTGGCACCACATCCACAAACATTCACTTCCTCCACCACCAATGCACGGTGGCAGCAGTGTGTACCATCTACAAGATGCACTGCAGGAATTCATCAAGGCTCCTTAGACAGCACCTTCCAAACCCACGACCATTACCACCTAGATAGTGACATGGACTCATAGACATCTTCCTGACTGAACAGGCTTGAATTCCCCGGTAAAAGCAAAATACTGCAGATGCTGGAAATTTGAAACAAGAACAAAAATTGCTGGAAAATCTCAGCAGCTCTGACAGCATCTGTGGAGAGAAGGACAGAGCTAACATTTCGAGTCCTTGTGACTCTTCTTCAGTTGAGTGCACTGAAGAAATGTCATAAGGACTCAAAATGTTAACTCTGACTTTCTCTCCACAGATGCTGTCAGACCTGCTGAGTTTTTCCAGCAACTTTTGCTTTTGTTTTTGTTTTGAATTCCCCATGCCTGTGCTGCTCCAATCTTCTCTCACATATCATTAATCAGCCTCAGGCAGATTCTCACCACATGACTGGACACATCTCTCCATCCTGAATTAAAACCAAAGAATCAGAGGTATGGCTAAATTAAAGAGGTTATTCGAAGGAAAGCTCATTTAGCGGTGACACTTTGACACTGCTGATCAATAATTGATCACTAAGGAAACCAGACCTGAAGCTTGTTGCTGTCTAAAGACTCTTGGGACAAGTCTAATTGATGGCAAGTCTGGCCATAAGGGAAAAGGAAAGTTCAATTAACATTTGATCCTGGCCCCACACTTGTTTCTTAAGACACTGGGCAACAAACCGATAGCTGTATTTTAAATTATTCTTTAAGTGTATTGCATTCGATACCAGGAAATACCTCTCAAATGTGCTAGATTTAAAAAAGTTAATCTCATTACAACCTCCCCTCAACATGGCACTCTCCCCTTATTACGGAACCTTCCCCTTTTACAGCACCCTCCCTTCGTTACGGCATGCTCCCTTCATTACGGCTCCCTCCCCTCATTACGGCACCCTCCCCTCATTACGGCACCCTCCCCTCATTACGGCACCCTCCCCTCATTACGGCACCTTCCCCTCATTATGGCATCCTCCCCACATTAAGGCACCCCCTCTTCATTACTGCACCCTCCTCATTACTGCACCCTCCCCACATTATGGCACTCTTCCTTCATTATGGAAATCTACCCTCGTTACCACACAGCCACCTCCTAATGACAATCTCCCTTCGCTACAGCACTCTCTCTTTGTTACGGTACTTTCCTTTCATTACAGCACTCTCCCCTCATTACGGCACCCTCCCCTTTGTTGCAGTCCCATCAGTTAATTGTAGGCCAGTTGATTCAGTCTGTTGTATAATGCAGCTATGTGGTATCAAAATTTCTTGTGGAGATATCAGGGATTCAGCTGGCAATAAAAGCAAAGGTTGACTAGACCAGTGATGAGATTTCATGTTGATAGCAATTTGAAACACTCGCAATTTGGAACAAATTCATTTAGCTTTGCTCCTACCCTGAGATTAGGAAGATCTTTAAGTAGCTGTATGGATATAGAATGGGCCTAGAGTGTTCTAGATCCCATCTCCACTGAGGCATCCACCCCAGTAAATCCAATCGTAATAAAGTCCCAAAGGGTCTGGATATGACAATGGTGCAGATTTAATTTACATAGATTTCATTTTGATTTTGTTTCAAATTCCGTGTTTCTGGAGAATTGCACTCAATGCAGTGATTCCCATAATGAGATGCTAATGATAACCTGGTTAGTGAGGAAGGCTGTGTGTGCATGGAAGTGAATGTATTAATTCTGGAGGAATGAATTCTGCCTTGCTTCTGTCTGAAATACAGACTCTTGTTTTCTAACAGGTTGGAGAGTATGCACGGGAGGATCTAAAGATGGGACTGAGATTATATGGATCAGAGGGGAACGTTGGCCTGACTAATGCATGGAACATCATTCAGACAGAAGTATGTATCAGTTTGCAGTGAAAGAGTTTCTTGGATCTGGCTCTCTAATATCTTCATCCTGCTGACTCTTCACACACCCTTGCCCATACCTGACCTTGACTCCTTAACCTGGTGCATAATGCCCAAGAAAATGTCAGATTTTTACATTAAAGTGCAGTTTCTGATCCATTTTAAACAGTTTTACATTTCACATTTAATAGATTTTGTATCTAGTCAAAGAAAAAGTGACATTTAGATTTTAACAGAACAACCAGACTATCATCTTCCTGCAGTCAGTCCCCCCCGCTGAGTCTGTGACTTTACAAAGCCTGCCCAAATCCACTCCCCTCCCTCCCTCTGTCCCTCTCACTCACACACTCACTCTCTCTCACACACACACACACACACACACACCCTCACCCAGCCTCTGACACACACACACATACCCTCACCCAGCCTCTGACACACACACACACATACCCTCACACATACAGACACATACACCTTCACTCTCTCTCACACACACATACACACACCCCCTCACCCAGCCTCTGACACACATACACACACACACACACATACCCTCACACATACAGACACATACACCTTCACACTCTCTCTCACACACACACACACACCCTCACCCAGCCTCTGACACACACACACACATACCCTCACCCAGCCTCTGACACACATACACACACACACACACATACCCTCACACATATAGACAACATACCTTCACTCTCTCTCACACACGGACCCACACACACACACACCCTCACCCAGCCTCTGACACACACATACATACCCTCACACATACAGACACATACACCTTCACTCTCTCTCACACACGGACCCACACACACACACCCTCACCCAGCCTCTGACACACACACACATACCCTCACACATACAGACACATACGCCTTCACTCTCTCTCACACACGGACCCACGCACACACACACCCTCACCCAGCCTCTGACACACACACACATACCCTCACACATACAGACACATACACCTTCACTCTCTCTCACACACGGACCCACACACACACACCCTCACCCAGCCTCTGACACACACATACATACCCTCACACATACAGACACATACACCTTCACTCTCTCTCACACACGGACCCACACACACACACCCTCACCCAGCCTCTGACACACACACACATACCCTCACACATACAGACACATACACCTTCACTCTCTCTCACACACGGACCCACACACACACACCCTCACCCAGCCTCTGACACACACACACATACCCTCACACATACAGACACATACACCTTCACTCTCTCTCACACACGGACCCACACACAGTGTTATGATGTGGCAGGTTATGAGTGCAGGAAGACCAAATCCACAAGGGGAGCTTGGCCACGCTATCACAATGGTTTTGCAATTTGTATTTATTATGAGAAGATTTGTGCACTGAATTCAGAAGTAATGAGTCCACTAACACCTTTAGAGATTTTCAAAAACTAAATTAAGACACTTATTAATAAAAGAAAATATTTCAAGCACATACATAAGATTACAGTTATTTAATACTATAACAAGTCCAAAAATTTCTAATTAACCTGACTCCCAACTACCTACCTTTTTTAAGGCAACAGTCCAAAATAGATTTTAAATTTAAACAATCAAGCCAGCAAGTTTACCACAGCACCTACTCGACAGTGGAATTCCAAAGGCTTTCCTCCACCCTTGGTTACTAGACATAGCAGACTTCCACAAACGTGGCTGGAGGCTTCCCAAGGCTGTTTTACATGGAACTCTTAGATCTTACATGGCCCCCAACATAGCTTTCCATTCGCTTTATATGTGTTTATTTCTTTAATCTATAAATTCCAATGTTCTATATGTCTTTGGAAACTTACTTTTCCCATAATATAAAAATCTTTTGTGTTGCCAATATGGTCAGTACCTTTGGGAAAAATAAACACATTGCTTGTCCTTGCTTACCTTGTTAGCTATAAACATCCTATTATCCCTTTGAAACCCAAACAACTCTTCACTTATCTAAAAATGCAAATTCCCTTCACACCCTACATGCTGCCATCATCCATGTTTACTCATTAGCATTTCAAATGCCTTTGCCCCAAAATTCTTTTGATAATTTCAAGTTTGCCATCTATCTGACTTTAATTCCATTAAATCAAACAGACAGAACCATCTACACTACATTCATAAACCTACTTTACAATAAAAAACAACATATTGAAAAATATGTCAGTTTCATGACAAATGCTGCACACAGACAACCACATACATATACTCTCCCATTCACCTCTTTACCTCTCTTGCTCTATTTTGGCCACTCTCTCTCAGCATCTCTCCCCCTCCCCTCTGTCCTCCCACTATTCAGTACCATTGCAGTAAAGTCTCTGTGTCTCTCACTCTGTATCTCTTTCTCTCTGTCTCTCTGCCAGCCTCTCGCTCCCTCTGCCAGCCTCTCGCTCCCTCTGCCAGCCTCTCGCTCCCTCTGCCAGCCTCTCGCTCCCTCTGCCAGCCTCTCGCTCCCTCTGCCAGTCTCTCCTGAGCAGTCTCTCTCTGACAGAGAGAGAGAAAAACGGGCAAAAAGAGAGAGAGAGAGACTGACAGAGAGAGAGAGAGAGAGACTGGCCCAGTCTCTCTCTCTCTCTCTGCTAGTCTCTCTCTCTCTCTCTGCCAGTCTCTCTCTCTTTGTCAGTCTCTCTCTGGGCCAGTCTTTCTCTCTCTCTCTCTCTCTCTCTGTCAGTCTCTCTCTCGCTCTCTGTCAGTCTCTCTCTCGCTCTCTGTCAGTCTCTCTCTCTCTTGTCTCTCTCTGTCAGTCTCTCTCTCCCTCTGTGTCAGTCTCTCTCTCTCTGTCAGTCTCCCTCTCTGTCAGTCTCTCTGTGCGATATATTTCCGCTGGGTCTTTGTCTGCCTCTCCCTGTCTTTTTTTCATTAATGGGATGGGGGCTTTGCTGGCTGGGCCAGCATTTATTGCCCATCCCTAATTGCCCCTTGAGAAGGTGATGGTGAGCTGCCTCCTTGAACCGCTGCAGTCCATGTGGTGTAGGTACACCCACAGTGCTGTTAGGGAGGGAGTTCCAGGATTTTGACACAACGACAGTGAAGGAATGGCAACATATTTCCGCTGGGTCTTTGTCTCTCTGTCCGCCCCCCTTTCTCCCTCTGTCCCCCTCTCTCCGTCTACCTCTATCTCTCTCTCTGACTGTCTATCTCCCTCCCTCTCGGTCTGCCCATCTCTTCTAGTCTGCCTCTCTCTTTCTCTCTCTCTCTGCCTCTCCCTCTCTCTCTGCCTCTCTCTCCATCTCTGTCCACCTCTCTCTCTCCCTCTCTGTCTTACGCTCTCTCTGTCTCTATCTGCCTCTCTTTCTCTGCCGCTGTCTGCCTCTCTCTGTCTGCCGCTCTCTCTCTCTCTTTGTCTTCCCCTCGCACCGTCTTCCCGTCTCTCTCTCTCTCTCTCTCTGCCTGTCTCTGCCCCTGTCTGCCTCTCTCTCTCTGTCTGCCAGTCACTCTCTCTCTGTCAGTCTCTCTCTCTGTCTCTCTCTGACAGGGAGAGAGACACAGGCCCAGAGAGAGACTGACAGAAAGAGAGGGAGAGTGGCAGAGACAGAGAGACTGGCTCAGCCTCTCCCTCTCTCTCTCTTTGCCTGCCTCTCTCTCTCTCTCTCTCTCTCTACCTGCCTCTCTCTCTCTCTCTCTTTGCCTGCCTCTCTCTTTCTGCCTGCCTCTCTCTCTCTCTCTCTACCTGCCTCTCTCTCTCTTTCTGCTCCCTTTCTCTCTGTCTGCCCCCTCTCTCTCTGTCCCCTCTCTCTTTCCCTCTGTCCCCTTCTCTCTCCCAGCCTGCTCCCTCACTCTTTCTGCCTCTCTTTCTCTGTCTGTCTCCCTCTCTCTCTCCCTCTGTCTCCCCCTCTCTTGTCTCTCTCCCTCTCTCGTTCTGCCTCTCCCCCTCTCGTTCTGCCTCTCCCCCTCTCGTTCTGCCTCTCCCCCTCTCGTTCTGCCTCTCCCCCTCTCGTTCTGCCTCTCCCCCTCTCGTTCTGCCTCTCCCCCTCTCGTTCTGCCTCTCCCCCTCTCGTTCTGCCTCTCCCCCTCTCGTTCTGCCTCTCCCCCTCTCGTTCTGCCTCTCCCCCTCTCGTTCTGCCTCTCCCCCTCTCGTTCTGCCTCTCCCCCTCTCGTTCTGCCTCTCCCCCTCTCGTTCTGCCTCTCCCCCTCTCGTTCTGCCTCTCCCCCTCTCGTTCTGCCTCTCCCCCTCTCGTTCTGCCTCTCCCCCTCTCGTTCTGCCTCTCCCCCTCTCGTTCTGGCCTCTGCCCCCTCTCGTTCTGCCTCTCCCCCTCTCGTTCTGCCTCTCCCCCTCTTCGTTCTGCCTCTCCCCCTCTCGTTCTGCCTCTCCCCCTCTCGTTCTGCCGTCTCCACCCTCTCGTTCTGCCTCTCCCCCTCTCGTTCTGCCTCTCCCCCTCTCGTTCTGCCTCTCCCCCTCGTCGTTCTGCCTCTCCCCCTCTCGTTCTGCCTCTCCCCCTCTCGTTCTGCCTCTCCCCCTCGTCGTTCTGCCTCTCCCTCTCTCGTTCTGCCTCTCCCTCTCTGCGTTCTGCCTCTCCCCTCTCCTCGTTCTGCCTCTCCCCTCTCATCGTGCTGCCTCTCCCTCCTCCGTTCTGCCTCTCCCCCTCTCGTTCTGCCTCTCCCCCTCTCGTTCTGCCTCTCCCCCTCTCGTTCTGCCTCTCCCCTCTCGTTCTGCCTCTCCCCCTCTCGTTCTGCCTCTCCCCCTCTCGTTCTGCCTCTCCCCCTCTCGTTCTGCCTCTCCCCCTCTCGTTCTGCCTCTCCCCCTCTCGTTCTGCCTCTCCCCCTCTCGTTCTGCCTCTCCCCCTCTCGTTCTGCCTCTCCCCCTCTCGTTCTGCCTCTCCCCCTCTCGTTCTGCCTCTCCCCTCTCGTTCTGCCTCTCCCCCTCTCGTTCTGCCTCTCCCCCTCTCGTTCTGCCTCTCCCCCTCTCGTTCTGCCTCTCCCCCTCTCGTTCTGCCTCTCCCCCTCTCGTTCTGCCTCTCTCCCCCTCTCGTTCTGCCTCTCCCCCTCTCGTTCTGCCTCTCCCCCTCTCGTTCTGCCTCTCCCCCTCTCGTTCTGCCTCTCCCCCCTCTCGTTCTGCCTCTCCCCCTCTCGTTCTGCCTCTCCCCTCTCGTTCTGCCTCTCCCCCTCTCGTCTGCCTCTCCCCTCTCGTTCTGCCTCTCCCCCTCTCGTTCTGCCTCTCCCCCTCTCGTTCTGCCTCTCCCCCTCTCGTCTGCCTCTCCCCCTCTCGTTCTGCCTCTCCCCCTCTCGTTCTGCCTCTCCGCCCCTCTCGTCTGCCTCTCCCCCTCTCGTCTGCCTCTCCCCCTCTCGTTGTCTGCCTCTCCCCCACTCGTTCTGCCTCTCCCCTCTCGTTCTGCCTCTCCCCCTCTCGTTCTGCCTCTCCCCTCTCGTTCTGCCTCTCCCCCTCTCGTTCGTCTGCCTCTCCCCCTCTCGTTCTGCCTCTCCCCCTCTCGTTCTGCCTCTCCCCTCTCGTTCTCCTCTCCCCCTCTCGTTCTGCCTCTCCCCTCTCGTTCTGCCTCTCCCCCTCTCGTTCTGCCTCTCCCCCTCTCGTTCTGCCTCTCCCCCTCTCGTTCTGGCCTCTCCCCCTCTCGTTCTGCCTCTCCCCCTCTCGTTCTGCCTCTCCCCCTCTCGTTCTGCCTCTCCCCCTCTCGTTCTGCCTCTCCCCCTCTCGTTCTGCCTCTCCCCCTCTCGTTCTGCCTCTCCCCCTCTCGTTCTGCCTCTCCCCCTCTCGTTCTGCCTCTCCCCTCTCGTTCTGCCTCTCCCCCTCTCGTTCTGCCTCTCCCCCTCTCGTTCTGGCCTCTCCCCCTCTCGTTCTGCCTCTCCCCCTCTCGTTCTGCCTCTCCCCCTCTCGTTCTGCCTCTCCCCCTCTCGTTCTGCCTCTCCCCCTCTCGTTCTGCCTCTCCCCCTCTCGTTCTGCCTCTCCCCCTCTCGTTCTGCCTCTCCCCCTCTCGTTCTGCCTCTCCCCCTCTCGTTCTGCCTCTCCCCCTCTCGTTCTGCCTCTCCCCCTCTCGTTCTGCCTCTCCCCCTCTCGTTCTGCCTCTCCCCCTCTCGTTCTGCCTCTCCCCCTCTCGTTCTGCCTCTCCCCCTCTCGTTCTGCCTCTCCCCCTCTCGTTCTGCCTCTCCCCCTCGTCGTTCTGCCTCTCCCCCTCTCGTTCTGCCTCTCCCCTCTCGTTCTGCCTCTCCCCCTCTCGTTCTGCCTCTCCCCTCTCGTTCTGCCTCTCCCCCTCTCGTTCTGCCTCTCCCCCTCTCGTTCTGCCTCTCCCCCTCTCGTTCTGGCCTCTCCCCCTCTCGTTCTGCCTCTCCCCCTCTCGTTCTGCCTCTCCCCCTCTCGTTCTGCCTCTCCCCCTCTCGTTCTGCCTCTCCCCCTCTCGTTCTGCCTCTCCCCTCTCGTTCTGCCTCTCCCCCTCTCGTTCTGCCTCTCCCCTCTCGTCTGCCTCTCCCCCTCTCGTTCTGCCTCTCCCCCTCTCGTTCTGCCTCTCCCCCTCTCGTTCTGCCTCTCCCCTCTCGTTCTGCCTCTCCCCCTCTCGTTCTGCCTCTCCCCCTCTCGTTCTGCCTCTCCCCCTCTCGTTCTTGCCTCTCCCCCTCTCGTTCTGCCTCTCCCCCTCTCGTTCTGCCTCTCCCCCTCTCGGTTCTGCCTCTCCCCCTCTCGTTCTGCCTCTCCCCCTCTCGTTCTGCCTCTCCCCCTCTCGTTCTGCCTCTCCCCCTCTCGTTCTGCTGCCTCTCCCCCTCTCGTTCTGCCTCTCCCCCTCTCGTTCTGCCTCTCCCCCTCTCGTTCTGCCTCTCCCCCTCTCGTTCTGCCTCTCCCCCTCTCGTTCTGCCTCTCCCCCTCTCGTTCTGCCTCTCCCCCTCTCGTTCTGCCTCTCCCCCTCTCGTTCTGCCTCTCCCCCTCTCGTTCTGCCTCTCCCCCTCTCGTTCTGCCTCTCCCCCTCTCGTTCTGCCTCTCCCCCTCTCGTTCTGCCTCTCCCCCTCTCGTTCTGCCTCTCCCCCTCTCGTTCTGCCTCTCCCCCTCTCGTTCTGCCTCTCCCCCCTCTCGTTCTGCCTCTCCCCCTCTCGTTCTGCCTCTCCCCCTCTCGTTCTGCCTCTCCCCCTCTCGTTCTGCCTCTCCCCCTCTCGTTCTGCCTCCCCCCCTCTCGTTCTGCCTCTCCCCCTTCTCGTTCTGCCTCTCCCCCTCTCGTTCTGCCTCTCCCCCTCTCGTTTCTGCCTCTCCCCCTCTCGTTCTGCCTCTCCCCCTCTCGTTCTGCCTCTCCCCCTCTCGTTCTGCCTCTCCCCCTCTCGTTCTGCCTCTCCCCCTCTCGTTCTGCTCTCCCCCTCTCGTTCTGCCTCTCCCCCTCTCGTTCTGCCTCTCCCCCCTCTCGTTCTGCCTCTCCCCCTCTCGTTTCTGCCTCTCCCCCTCTCGTTCTGCCTCTCCCCCTCTCGTTCTGCCTCTCCCCCTCTCGTTCTGCCTCTCCCCCTCTCGTTCTGCCTCTCCCCCTCTCGTTCTGCCTCTCCCCCTCTCGTTCTGCCTCTCCCCCTCTCGTTCTGCCTCTCCCCCCTCTCGTTCTGCCTCTCCCCCCTCTCGTTCTGCCTCTCCCCCTCTCGTTCTGCCTCTCCCCCTCTCGTTCTGCCTCTCCCCCTCTCGTTCTGCCTCTCCCCCTCTCGTTCTGCCTCTCCCCCTCTCGTTCTGCCTCTCCCCCTCTCGTTCTGCCTCTCCCCCTCTCGTTCTGCCTCTCCCCCTCTCGTTCTGCCTCTCCCCCTCTCGTTCTGCCTCTCCCCCTCTCGTTCTGCCTCTCCCCCTCTCGTTCTGCCTCTCCCCCTCTCGTTCTGCCTCTCCCCCTCTCGTTCTGCCTCTCCCCCTCTCGTTCTGCCTCTCCCCCTCTCGTTCTGCCTCTCCCCCTCTCGTTCTGCCTCTCCCCCTCTCGTTCTGCCTCTCCCCCTCTCGTTCTGCCTCTCCCCCTCTCGTTCTGCCTCTCCCCTCTCGTTCTGCCTCTCCCCTCTCTCGTTCTGCCTCTCCCTCTCTCGTTCTGCCTCTCCCTCTCTCGTTCTGCCTCTCCCTCTCTCGTTCTGCCTCTCCCTCTCTCGTTCTGCCTCTCCCTCTCTCGTTCTGCCTCTCCCTCTCTCGTTCTGCCTCTCCCTCTCTCGTTCTGCCTCTCCCTCTCTCGTTCTGCCTCTCCCTCTCTCGTTCTGCCTCTCCCTCTCTCGTTCTGCCTCTCCCTCTCTCGTTCTGCCTCTCCCTCTCTCGTTCTGCCTCTCCCTCTCTCGTTCTGCCTCTCCCCCTCTCGTTCTGCCTCTCCCTCTCTCGTTCTGCCTCTCCCTCTCTCGTTCTGCCTCTCCCTCTCTCGTTCTGCCTCTCCCTCTCTCGTTCTGCCTCTCCCTCTCTCGTTCTGCCTCTCCCTCTCTCGTTCTGCCTCTCCCTCTCTCGTTCTGCCTCTCCCTCTCTCGTTCTGCCTCTCCCTCTCTCGTTCTGCCTCTCCCTCTCTCGTTCTGCCTCTCCCTCTCTCGTTCTGCCTCTCCCTCTCTCGTTCTGCCTCTCCCTCTCTCGTTCTGCCTCTCCCTCTCTCGTTCTGCCTCTCCCTCTCTCGTTCTGCCTCTCCCTCTCTCGTTCTGCCTCTCCCTCTCTCGTTCTGCCTCTCCCTCTCTCGTTCTGCCTCTCCCTCTCTCGTTCTGCCTCTCCCTCTCTCGTTCTGCCTCTCCCTCTCTCGTTCTGCCTCTCCCTCTCTCGTTCTGCCTCTCCCTCTCTCGTTCTGCCTCTCCCTCTCTCGTTCTGCCTCTCCCTCTCTCGTTCTGCCTCTCCCTCTCTCGTTCTGCCTCTCCCTCTCTCGTTCTGCCTCTCCCTCTCTCGTTCTGCCTCTCCCTCTCTCGTTCTGCCTCTCCCTCTCTCGTTCTGCCTCTCCCTCTCTCGTTCTGCCTCTCCCTCTCTCGTTCTGCCTCTCCCTCTCTCGTTCTGCCTCTCCCTCTCTCGTTCTGCCTCTCCCTCTCTCGTTCTGCCTCTCCCTCTCTCGTTCTGCCTCTCCCTCTCTCGTTCTGCCTCTCCCTCTCTCTGTCTGCCGCTCTCTCTCCCTGCCCCTCTCTCTCTCCCTGACTGTCTCTCACTCCCTCTCTCTGTCTGCCGCTCTCTCTCTTTGTCTTTCCCTCGCACCGTCTTCCACCTCTCTCTCTCTCTCTGTCTCTCTGTGCTTGTCTCTCTCTCTCTCTGTCAGTCACTCTGTCAGTCTCTCTCTCTCTCTCTGTCAGTCCCTTTCTCCCTAAACAAATACAAAAATAAAAATACCTGGAAAAACTCAGCAGGACTGGCAGCATCTGCGGAGAGGAATACAGTTAATGTTTCGAGTCCGTATGACTCTTCAACAGAACTAAGGAAAAATAGAAGAGGGGTGAAATATAAGCTGGTTTAAGGGGGGGGTGCGGTGGGACAACTAGAGCTGGAGAGAGGGCCAGTGATAAGTGAAGATTGCCAAAAGATGTCACAGACAAAAGGACAAAGAGGTGCTGACGGTGGTGATATTATCTAAGGAATGTGCTAATGGGGACATTAAGGTTAGAAAGCAGGATGAGCAAGGTACAGATAGCCCTAGTGGGGGTGGGGTGGGGGAAAGGGATTGAAATAGGCTAAAAGGTAGAGATAAAATAATGGAAATAGGTGGGAAAAGAAAAATCTATATAAATTATTGGAAAAAAGGGGGATCGGAAAAGAGTTGGGGATGGAGGAGAGAGTTCATGATCTAAAATTGTTGAACTCAATATTCAGTCCGGAAGGCTGTAAAGTGCCTAGTCGGAAGATGAGGTGTTGTTCCTCCACTTTGCGTTGAGCTTCACTGGAACAATGCAGCAGGCCAAGGACAGACATGTGGGCAAGAGAGCAGGGTGGAGTGTTGAAATGGCAAGTGACAGGGAGGTCTGGGTCATGCTTGCGGACAGACTGAAGGTGTTCTGCAAAGTGGTCACCCAGTCTGCGTTTGGTCTCTCCAATGTAGAGGAAACCGCATTGGGAACAACGAATGCAGTAGCCTAAATTGAGGGAAGTGCAAGTGAACTGCTGCTTCACTTGAAAGGAGTGTTTGGGCCCTTAGACGGTGAGGAGAGAGGAAGTAAAGGGGCAGGTGTTGCATCTTCTGCAGTTGCATGGGAAGGTGCCGTGGGAGGGGATTGAGGTGTAAGGGGTGATGAAGAAGTAGACCAGGGTGTCTCGGAGGGAACGATCCCTGTGGAATGCTGCCGGGGGGGTGAAGGGAAGATGTGTTTGGTGGTGGCATCATGCTGGATTTGGCGGAAATGGCGGAGGATGATCCTTTGAATGCGGATGCTGGTGGGGTGATAAGTGAGGACAAGGGGGACCCTATCATGGTTCTGGGAGGGAGGAGAAGGTGTGAGGGCGGATGCGCGGGAGATGGGCCGGACACGGTTGAGGGCCCTGTCAACGACCGTGGGTGGAAAACCTCGCTTAAGGAAGAAGGAGGACATGTCAGAGGAACTGTTTTTGAAAGTGGCATCATCAGAACAGATGCGATGGAGGCAAAGGAACTGAGAAAATGGGATGGAGTCCTTTCAGGAAGCGGGGTGTGAGGAGCTGTAGTCGAGGTAGGTGTGGGAGTCGGTAGACTTGGAATGAATATTGGTGGACAGTCTATCACCAGAGATTGAGATAGAGAGGTCAAGGAAGGGAAGGGAAGTGTCAGTGATGGACCATGTGAAAATGATGGAGGGGTGGAAATTGGAAGCAAAATTAATAAATTTTTCCAGGTCCAGACAAGAGCATGAAGCAGCACCGAAGTAATCATCGATGTACCGGAGAAAGTGTTGTGCGAGGGGGCCAGAGTAGGACTGGAACAAGGAATGTTCCACATACCCCATAAAGAGACAGGCATAGCTGGGGCCCATGCAGTCCTTTCTCCCTGTCTGCCCCACCTCTCTCCCTGTTTGCCCCTGTCTCTCTCTCTCTGTCTCCCTTTCTGCCCCTCTCTCCTTCTTGCTCTGTCCTCCTTTCTCTCTTTCTCTTTTTATCTCTCTCTCTCTCTCTCTCTCTCTCTCTCTCTATCTCACCCTCTTTTTCTCTCTGCCTCCCCCATCTCTCCCCCTCTTTCCCTCTCTGCACCTCCCCTCTCTCTCTCTCTCTCTTTCTTTCTGTCTCACTCAGTCTCTCTCTCTCTCTCTCTGCCCACTCAGAGTTCAGTACCGTTACAATGATGTCTCTCTCTCTCTCTCCTTCCCGCAGTATGAGTGCTGTGGCGTTGATAACTCCACTGATTGGGATGCAGTCCTGGGCAGTAATATTGTCCCTGACTCCTGCTGTCAGGAATACAGCAAAGAATGTGGAAAACATAGTCCCAGCAAGTGGTTTGCGCCGGTAAGTGTTCGCTATTGCGGTATGCTGTACCCTGAGTGAAGTTTAGTCATTATTCTGTGAGGCAGGGATGCTAACAGTACCTCTCCCTGTTTTAGGGTTGCTACAATAAGATTGAGACGTTGCTTGAGAAGCAGACAGCCGTCATTGGCTCCATTGTGATATCCATCGTAGTGATACAGGTAAAGCTACAGCAACCGGCAGCTGCAAACCACACACCCCTCACCACCCACCCCGAGGGCTGTGGGGGCGGGGGGGGAGTGGGGTGCAGTGTTGGGGAGGGGCAGGTGTGGGGAGGGTTGTGTGGGGAAGGGGCAGTGTGGTGGAGGGGTCTGTGTAGGGTAGGCTGTGTGGGGGAGGGGCAGCTGCAGGGAGGGGCCTGTGTGCGGAGAGGGGCCGGTGTGGGGGAACGGCCTGTGTGTGGGGAGGGCTGTGGGGGAACGGCCTGTGTGTGGGGAGGGGCCTGTGTGTGGGGAGGGGCCTGTGTGTGGGGAGGGGCCTGTGTGTGGGGAGGGGCCTGTGTGTGGGGAGGGGCCTGTGTGTGTGGAGGGGGGTGGGGCAGTGTGTGGGAGGGGCCTGTGTGGGGGTGGGGCCTGTGTGTGGGGAGGGCTGTGGGGGAACGGACTGTGTGGGGGGGAGGGGCCTGTGTGTGGGGAGGGGCGTGTGTGTGGGGAGGGGCCAGTGTGTGGGGAGGGCTGTGGGGGAAACGGCCTGTGTGGGGGAGGGGCGTGTGTGTGGGGAGGGGCCTGTGTGTGGGGAGGGGCCTGTGTGTGGGGAGGGGCCTGTGTGTGGGGAGGGGCCTGTGTGTGGGGAGGGGCCTGTGTGTGGGGAGGGGCCTGTGTGTGGGGAGGGGCGTGTGTGTGGGGAGGGCTGTGGGGGTGGGGCAGTGTGTGGGAGGGGCCTGTGTGTGGGGAGGGGCGTGTGTGTGGGGAGGGGCCTGTGTGTGGGGAGGGGCCTGTGTGTGGGGAGGGGCGTGTGTGTGGGAGGGGCGTGTGTGTGGGAGGGGCCTGTGTGGGGGTGGGGCCTGTGTGTGGGGAGGGGCGTGTGTGTGGGGAGGGGCGTGTGTGTGGGGAGGGGCGTGTGTGTGGGGAGGGGCGTGTGTGTGGGGAGGGGCGTGTGTGTGGGGAGGGCTGTGGGGGTGGGGCAGTGTGTGGGAGGGGCCTGTGTGGGGGTGGGGCCTGTGTGTGGAGAGGGGCCTGTGTGTGGGGAGGGCTGTGGGGGTGGGGCCTGTGTGGGGGTGGGGCAGTGTGTGGGAGGGGCCTGTGTGGGGGTGGGGCCTGTGTGTGGAGAGGGGTCCAGATTCTCAGGTTTTATATTGTTGACGACAGGTCCAAGCTTTGTGTCATCTGTAAAGTTTGAAATGATCCCAGTCCAGGCCGTTAACATGGACCAAGGAGAATGATGATCTGCAGACTTCTCTCCCATTCTGATATGCAGCTATCCAACACCACTCCCTGCTTTCTACCCCTTTGCCAATTTTTGTATCCACGTTTATAATGTCCTTTCAATCCCAATGCCTTCAAAGCACCGATTATGTGGTACTTCATCAACTTTCCCCATTAGCCCATCAGATAGCTCAATCAAGGTAACAAACATGATTTGCCTTCAATGAATTCATGTCGCCCGTCGTTTATTTATCTTTCCAAGCGCCAATTAATTCTGTCCAGGAATTTTGGGTGGGATCTTGTGGAGGTGATGGGGGTCTTGGCTGCCGCTGGAGCGTTGCATCCCCTGGGGAAAGCCTGCCGGCCAACAAGCCAATCAGGAAGCTGAGGGTCCAGCAGCAGGATCACAGACCCAGAGCAATAACTCTTCCACTTTTCCTTAATTCTAACCAGAGAAGTTTCTGCCTTTGACTCCTTCACACACATCATCCTCCTCAGTGTGAGAACAGCTTCTTTGATCAACCCGGACACTCGCCCGCCCCCTCCCCTCCCCTCCCCTCCCCTCCCCTCCCCTCCCCTCCCCTCCCCTCCTCTTCCCCCTCCCCACTCCTCTCCCCTCCTCTCCCCTCCTCTTCCCCCTCCCCACTCCTCTCCCCTCCTCTCCCCTCCTCTTCCCCCTCCCCCCTTCTCTCCCCTCCTCTCCCCTCCTCTCTCCTCCCCTCCTCTTCCCCCTCCCCCCTCCTCTTCCCCCTCCCCACTCCTCTTCCCCCTCCCCACTCCTCTCCCCTCCTCTCCCCTCCTCTCCCCTCCCCTCCCCTCCCCTCCCCTCCTCTCCTCTCCTCTACTTTCCCCTCCTCTTCCCTCCCCTCCCCTCCTCTCCTCTCCCCTCCTCTCCTCTCCCCTCCCCTCCTCTCCCCTCCCCTCCCCTCCTCTCCCCTCCTCTCCCCTCCTCTCCCCTCCTCTCCCCTCCTCTCCCCTCCTCTCCCCTCTTGCCCCTCCCCTCCTCTTCCCCCTCCCCTCCTCTTCCCCCTCCCCTCCTCTTCCCCCTCCCTTCTTCTCCCTTCCCTTCCTCTCCCCTCCTGTCCCCTCCCCTCCCCTCCCTTCCCCTCCCCTCCTTGCCTCTCCCCTCCTTCTTTGCGAAGCATTTTCTTGGTTACTTTGATTGAATCTGCAAGGCAGCAGCTTTGCTGATTCTTACATCGCTTAAACTGATCCGGGCCCCGGTTTTTCAAAGCTTCAAAGCGCCCATTGGGAGGTTTAATTTCCACTTTTATAACAACCGTAAATACCAGCAGCTCACAGCCCTGCTCTCTGACCAGAGACAGCCAGAATGACCCTCTCTCGTTGGCTCAGGGCCGTGTAGGTTTAGCTGTTAGATCCCCCTAGGTGCACCTCCATGAGGCATCCGTAATCTCCACCTGACTTGTAGCCTCCACAGTTGACATCAGTACATCGACTGGGGAAGTTTACCTGAGCTGGTGCCTGTGCTACAGGGGGGCAGTTCTGACATGAGTGGCGGAGTAATGTAGACAGACAGAAGTGGAGATTTTGGGTGGGGCTGGGGGCAGGAGCAGGGAAAGGGGGCTGAGAGTCTAGGATTGAAGGGCCTCCAACATCTAAATAGAGCAACAGAAACTAAAGTAAAACATGTAGGAGGTCATTTGAGAGGTTGGAAAAGGCTCTGGCAGGGGTGAGGACAAGATCGGGGGGGCTTGCGGGGGAGGGGAGCTGCTTTAAAAATGGACTTTTGGGAAAGATCACAGAATTGTCACAATGCCGGAGGAGGCCATTCAGCCCATCGTGTCTGCACTTGCTCTCCAATTGAGCATTCTGCCTTGGTGCCATTCTCCTGCATTTTCCCTGTACCTTTGCACATTGTTTCTATTTAAATAATCATCCAATGCCCTCTTGAATGCCTCGATTGAACCTGCCTTCACCACACTCCCAGGCAGTGCATTCCAGACCCCAACCACTCGCTGTGTGACCGTGTATTTTAGGGAGCAACATCAGGAACGGGAGGCTGGCGATGGGGCCATAGTTTGCAAGGATGAAGGGGGCCAAGGATTTGTTTTTTTGGGTGAGAGAGTTGTTGATGCTTTGAAGGGGAGAGGGAGAGGGTGAGTACCTGAGGAGAGAGAATCGTTAACAATATCAGCTAACACAAGAGCTGGGAGGGGAAGTTGGGATGTCAGCAGTTTCGTAGGGATAGGGTAAAGGGAGCAGGTGGTGGGTCTCATGGAAGAGGGTTGAGGGGAGATCAAAGAAAAGCAGGATGTGAAGCTTCCACAATGTGCAGAGACTGGAGAAGCTGGCGTTCTTCTCGAAGCAGAGAGGTTGAAGAGGAGATTTGATTGGCATGTTCAAAATCATGAAGGGCTCTGATAAGGTAAATCAGGAGAAAAGTGTTTCCAGCCTTGTTAGGGTTGATAACCAAAGGGACACCAATTTAAAATGATCAGCAAAATAACCAGGTGGGAGGTGAACATTTTTAGATGGCGGATTCAATGGTAACTTTGAAAAGGGAATCGGGTACTTGTCTGAAAAGCAAAAGTTTGCAGAACTATCGGGTTTGAGGGAATGGGATAGTCTCTCAAAGATGGGCACAATGGGCCAAATAGTCACCTTCTATGATGTATCATTCTATGACACTTATTCCAAGATTTGACAGCTCTTCGTGTAAAGGTGAAACCTCCTGACATCTAACCTAGTCGTCTGCTTGGATACATGTCCCCGCCTGTTCCCAAACCTGTTGGGCTCAAATGATCTGTCCACACAGACATAGTCTATTCATTTCATCTTTATAAACATTAAATCTCCTGAAGCCTATGCTATTGTAGAAAATTCCAAATGTTCTGGTTAACCTGCAGACAGCACACTGAGTGACCCTGATCATTATTTCGCAAACGTCTATTGTTCCCTGCTTCTCAGACACCATTTTCTGTCTCTTGACGAGTATTCCTGGCATTGGGATTTCTCCTTGCTCTGTGCTGTTTCCAGTGGTGCCGGGATGTTGGGAGAGGGTTAGAAATGGGCGTTGATAACAGAAACGTAAGTTCTAATTGTATAATCTTGACTTTGTGTGGCTTCTCCCGGTTGATTTTGCTCTGTTTCGTTCTCTCCCAGATTCTCGGTATGGCTTTCTCGATGATTTTGTTTCATCAAATCTCCAGAAGTGGCAAAAAGTACAAAGCATAATCTTGGTTGGATGATGAGTCGATGCCCTCCCAATATTGCAAAGTGTTCTTCAGAAGCTCAAAGCTTTGCCTGCCAGGCACAATTCTAGTCATCCTCTGCACTTGGAAACCTGCTCCTTGCACAGTTCAGGAGTGATGATTCCTTACCTTTTGCCAAAGAAATGTAAAGCACTAACCACCATCAGCTTCTCTCTGGCGACTCTGCATTCACCCAATCACACAACCCCCCCCACCGCCCACACACACCACCCCCCCCCACCCCCACCACCCCCCCCACCACCCCCGACTCACCTACACTAAACGTAGAACTCACTGCAGCACTGACCCAGAAACGACTGCCCTAACAAATGCGTGTAAAGCTTGCAGTGTTAAACAGGTCCATAACCTTGTTGGCATGGGAATCCCACTTATATTCCCTTTTGAAATGGATTCTGAAGTTATTCCTGTGTCTTTGGAGCGCAGAGCAGAATGCGCCTGTGTCCTGAACTCTGGCTCCACACCAGGAACGTGTTTTTTTTTAAGTTTTTTTTTTGCACAGTAGAAGGTGTTACAGATGTCTGCCTTGAGTTGCATTCAAAGGTCATTTGTCTAAACCACTCTGCGAGGGAGGGAGGATTTCTCAGGACTTTGCCTGACTTTCCAAACTGTACTCTCAGCAAACGGCATTCCCCAGTGGGAGATCACTAGTCCGAGAAAGATGTAATGTTTTAAGCTTTCATGCAGATACATTACAAAAGGGAACCCTATAGGTCAGGGGATCCAGATCAGTAATTGCCTAGTGCAGCTTACTAGTAACCAACTGGTTCCATCTGAGTGACTAATATTCCTCACCATCCTGTCCGATGTACGACAGAGAAACAATGGCCTTTTCCTGTGTTGCTGCAATTCACTCTGAACTGTTCATCCAACACGAGCTGTAGAGAGGGAGCTGCTCTGAGGGCAATGCTGCTTTATTTGAAGAGCCAGAGATGGGGTCTGACCATCAGCATGTATTCATTTACTCTTTGCAAATACAAATGGAACTTTTTTTTAAAGGTAGATTAGGAATTGTATCTTTTAATTAAATAATGGAGCATTTTTTGTACTGTTTGAACTTTTTATATGGGCTTTTTCTGCTTTAACTTCACTGCACAAACTGCTGTGTGATCTTGAAAAGCCAAACTGTTCAGGTAAACTCGGGTACCGTACTTGTCAGCTCGGTGATGGTACTTGTTTGTTCTGACGTCATTCAGAAGTGACAAACAGGTCAAGATCACAGTCAACACAAGAGCAGTATTCAAAATGCTGAGAACACGCAGCAGGTCTGGCAGCGTATGTGGAGAGAGAAACAGAGTTCACGTTTCGAGTCTGTGACCTTTCATCAGAACGGGGAAAAGTTAGAGATTTAATCATTTTTGAGCAAATGAAAGGGGGTAGATTGGGGCAAGTAAATGGGGCAGTCTTGTTTCTCATCACTTGACTCATTACCACTCCCTTTTGGCTTTGGTATCCCTTTGTCTTTCAATCCCTCCTGTCTTCCACCCTATCACCAACCTTCCCTTTTGTTCCTGTGCCCACCCCTTCTCCCCTTTTCCTTAAACCTATTACATTTCTACCTTTTTCCAGGTTCTGATGGAAGATCACGGCCAACTTGTCTGTCGGTCTTGTTTGGCAACTTAATGGAGATTGCGATTGAGGATAATGGCTGGATTGGTACAAAGCTGCCATGTTGTCGACTAGTTTAGCCGTTTCACATCTGAATGCCTAACCTCTAGAAAGCAGTAAAACAGACTATTTCAGCAATTGGTCACTCAATTTGTAACTCGTTGAAGTGGCAGTAAAATTAGACAGCAGAGTTTGTTAACCCCCTTATTTGTGCTACAAGCTACAGAAGATGATGACATTCTGTGGCCTTGACTTGCATAAAGCTCTCTGTTTCTAACCTCTTGCTTTGTCCACTCGGCGTCAGCAATGTGCTGATGCTGCCACGGTTACGCTCAATCAGAAGTTGAGTTGCTAATGGTTGCGTGTGTAAGGCTCCCAAATTGGACAAAATTGTCTGCAGTGAGTGTGGAGAGGCTCAAGGTCTGAAAATAATTTCCAGAATCCAACGATTCAGGTGGACTTACTATGTTCTTAATCAAATTTTAAACGTGGCTGGGTAACAGTAAACCTATGCGTTAAAGGATCAGCTTTTGAAGTTGTGATTGAAGAATTGATTACACTGCCATCCATCTCTGTTGAGCTGAACGCTACACGTTGGGTTGTAGCTGGAGGGAGAGCTGTCCTAAGCACATGGGGAATCTGTATGGAAGTAACTCAGTACACTCCAGACCTTAACCATCCCTGTCTTTATTAAGTAAAAATACAGGCCGGGAGCAGAATGTATATAGCAACACCTTTAACTCAGGAGATATTTAACCAAAGGGAATGAGAGGCAGCTGCCTAAGTTGAAATGATTCCAGGTGCGCTCCAGTAGTAAAAGTGTCCCTGGTGAGCAAGATTTCAGACCTTGGATGTGGGCTTGCTGGGATGAGATTAGTGTAACACTGTAGAAGTGTCTGAGCTGGAACATTTCCTGTTAGAAGAAATTTCTCAAAGATAAAGACACACGGGAATTTTAATGAAAAGGATGTTTAAGGGAAATGGGAATTTTATATACAGAGTTAGATTTTCCCCTCTCATCCGCTCCTATTCTCTTACCCCTTACCCACTCTCCCTTTATTGTTCTCTTCTGAATTTAGTAACTTGCTTGGTTACAGATCAGAAGCAGTTGGTAGTGCTTTTATGTGTTGGTTACAGGTCAGTAGCAGTATTTCAATGCATTGGTTACAGACTAGTGGCAGTTGGCAGTGGCCCACTGCATTAGTTACAGGTCAGTAGCAGTTGGCATTGTCTCAGTGCATATGTTACAGGTCAGTAGCAGTTGGCATTGTCTCAGTGCATATGTTACCGATCAGTAACAGTTGGTAGTGTGAAACAAAAACAAAAATAGCTGGAAAAAACCAGCAGGTCTGACAAAACTGATGAAGAGTCATTCAGACTCGAAACGTTAACTCTGTCTTCCTCTCCACAGATGCTGTCAGACCTGCTGAGTTTTTCCAGCTACTTTTGTTTCAGATTTCCAACATCTGCAGTATTTTGCTTTTAGCAGTTTTTAGTGTTTAGGTTACAGGTTGTCATTAGTTGATGGTGTCTCAATGTGTTGGTTACAGGTCAGTAGCAATTGGGACTGATTTTACATGTTGGTTACAGGTCAGTAGCTGTTGGCACTGATTTTACATGTTGGTTACAGGTCAGTGGCAGTTGATGGTGTCTCAATGTGTTGGTTACAGGTCAGTATCAGTTGGCACTGATTTTACATGTTGTTTACAGGTCAGTCGCAGTTGATAGTGATTTGGTTACAGGTCAGTGGCTGTTGGCAGTGTCTCACTCTGTTGGTTACAGATCAGTAACAGTTGGTAGTACTTTTACACATTGGTTACAGGTTCAGGGCTAACGCTGCTTGTCTCAAATGCAGCCTTCTGAGTGAGGCCTTCAATTGGAATCCCTTCAATGTAAAATTTAGAGGGAGCGCAGAAATTTTTAATCATTTATAGGACTTTACCTGGCTATCTTCGGGCTCATATATCATGCAAGTTAAACCAGAAAGAGAGGGATGGAGGTCAGTGTTTGCTGTGGTGAAAGGGACCATAAAGTGTTTCAGCAACTGAGTTCAAAACAATGCTCTAGATGAGAGAAGTTGATTGGGTCGGTGATGGATTCCAACACCAACCCTGTTTGCTGCTACGTGAGTTGTTTTAACACACATGGAAGGTAGCGAGAGTGTAAATGTTTCACAGACACCAAACAGTTTCTAATAAACTGCCCGTTTGTTTACTCTCTGACAATTTACTGGACTGTGCGAAACACGTTTACTGAGTTTGGTGTGATGGCGGGCGCCAATGGGGAGTTTTGAGTTTCAAAGATCACACAGTGCTTTCCCCCTGCAGCATTTCCATTGTGAAATTAGCTGATTTTTAAAATCACTTTTCACCCCACGCTTTACAAAAAAGTCTCCTTTCATTTCCTGTACATGATGTGGTTTTGACATCAATGAATTTATTTTACAGCCATTGCTTTGAATCTATTCATAATCTAGAAACATTAATGAGCATTGTAAGAAATGATGAAAATGCTAAATTTATTTATGTATAGCATTTAGATACAGATTAACGATCTTTTCAATTGTATTAAAATACGAGATATTGAAGCTATTAAATGCATTTTACACTTCCTGTTTTATAACTTGGAGCTTGGGGAAAAAAAAGTTTGTTCAATATTTACAGGTTTAAAACTGCTGAGAACTTTCAACTCACTGACAGTAAAGAATATCAAATCATCCACGTTCTGAGCAAAGGCCATGCAAAAGCCCTCAGTGATCATTAAGCGTGTGTGCGTGTGTGTAAAAGACAAGTGATCATTGTCAGGATTGAAAGTTAATTAAAAGCATTTAGACTGTGTATGTTTGAACCAATCTGTAAATGATTTCTCCAAACAAGCTTGGATTGTAATCCTACAGCTTTACGTTAATAATTCTATTGATTTTTAAGCTCTTGTGGCCAGTGGTACTCACTAACAGTGGATTCTGTCAAGCCATCTGTGTAAAACCTTGTTGATATCGCGGCAGAGAGCATTCCATTGACAGTTTTCAAATTAGAAAATCACTCAGACTTCAGATTAATTCCTCCTAGTTGTCTTTGGCTGTTTAATCTGTATGTCTAACACAAATGTACTGACTGATTCAGGAAAGTCCAGATTCCTTTAAAGTTCGGGAGTCACATAGTCAACCTGCACCTCTGGCACTGCAGCGCTCCCTCAGTACTGCCCCTCCAATAGTCTATTGCTCCTTCATTACTGCCCCTCCAATAGTCTATTGCTCCTTCATTACTGCCCCTCCAATAGTCTACTGCTCCTTCATTTCTGCCCCTCCAATAGTCTACTGCTCCTTCATTTCTGCCCCTCCAATAGTCTACTGCTCCTTCATTACTGCCCCTCCAAAAGTCTACTGCTCCCTCAGTACTGCCCCTCCAATAGTCTACTGCTCTTAGTACTGCCCCTCCAGTAGTCCACTACTCCCTCAGTACTGACCCGCCAATAGTCTACTGCTCCCTTAGTACTGCCACTCAATAGTCTACTGCTCCCTCAGTACTGCCACTCCAGTAGTCTACTGCTCCCTCAGTACTGCCCCTCCTTTAGACTACTGCTCCCTTAGTACTGCCACTCAATAGTCTACTGCTCCCTCAGTACTGCCACTCCAGTAGTCTACTGCTCCCTCAGTACTGCCCCTCCTTTAGACTACTGCTCCCTCAGTACTGCCACTCAATAGTCTACTGCTCCCTCAGTACTGCCCCTCCTTTAGACTACTGCTCCCTCAGAACTGCCCCTGCAATAGTCTACTGCTCCCTTAATACTGCCCCTCCTATAGTCTACTGCTCCCTCTGTATTCCCCTCCAATAGTCTACTGTTCCCTCAGTACTGTCCCTCCAATAGTCTACTGCTATTAGTACTGCCCCTCCCGTAGTCTACTGCTCCCTCAGTACTGCCACTCCAGGAGTCTTCTGCTCCTTCAGTACTGCCTCTCAATAGTCTACTGCCTCTTAATAGTCTACTGCTCCCTCAGTACTGCCCCTCCAATCGTCTACTGCTCCTTCATTACTGTGCCTCCACTAGTCTATTGCTCCCTCAGTACTGCCCCTCCAATAGTCTACTGCTACCTCAGTACTACTCCCATAGTCTACTGCTCCCTGAGGACTGCCTCTCAATAGTCTATTGCCCCCTCAGTACTGCCTTTCAATAGCCTACTGTCCCCTCTGCCCCTCCAGTAGTCCACTGTTCCCTCAGTACTGACCGTCCAATAGCCTACTGCCTCCTCAGTGCCCCTCCAGTAGTTTACTGCTCCCTCAGTACTAGCCTTCCAATAGTCTACTGCTCCCTCAGTACTAGCCTTCCAATAGTCTGCTCCCTCAATACTGCCTCTCAATAGTCTACTGCTCCCTCAGTACTAGCCTTCCAATAGTGTACTGCTCCCTCAGTACTGCCTCTCCAATAGTCTACTGCTCCCTCAGTACTGCCTCTCCAATAGTCTACTGCCCCCTCAGTACTGCCCCTCTGACAGAAACACAGAATTGTTAGTGCAGAAGGGGGCCATTCAATCTGTGCCATCTCGTTCTCGATCCTTCATGATTTTGAATATCTCTATCAAACCTCCTGTCAACCTCCTGTTCTCCAATGAAAACAGTCCAAACTTTTCCAATCTATTTTCATAACTGAAGTTCCTCATCCCTGGAACCATTCTAGTGAATCTTTTCTGCACTGTACCCAATGTCTTCATATCTTTGCTGATGGGCACCGCCCAGAAGTGGACGCAATAGGAACATATGAACGAAGAGCAGGAGTAGGCCATTCAGCCCCTTGAGCCAGCTCTGCCATTCAATAAGAACATGGCTGTTCTGATAGTAACCACAAATCTGCATCCCACCTACCCCTGGTAACCTATCACCCCCTTGCTAACTGAGAATCTATCCACCTCTGCCTTAAAAATATTCAAAGGCTCTGCTTCCAACGCCTTTGCAGGAAGAGTTCCAAAGACTCTCAACACTCTGATTGAAAATATTCCTCCTCATCTCTGTCTTAAATAAGCGACCCCTTATTTTTAAACAGTGACCCTAGTTCTAGGTTCTCCCACAAGAGGAAACATCCACTCCACGTCCACCCTGTCAAGACCCCTCAGGATCTTAAAGGTTTCAATCAAGTCTTACCCTTACTCTTCTCAATTCCAGCAGATACAAGCCTAGTCTGTCCAACCTTTCCTCATAAGACAACCCATCCATTCCAGGCATTAGCCTGGTAAATCTTCTAAACACTCTAGCTGAGGCTGAATCAGTGTCCATATTCTCTGCTCTTGTACAATATGCTCCTGTTGATGAAGCCCAGGATACTGTATGCTTTACTAACTGCTCTCTCAACCTGTTCTGCCACCTTCAATGATTTATGCATATAAGACCCCAATGGTCCCGCATTCCGTATAGAGTTGTACCCTTCATATTGTGTCTCCATGTTCTTCCAACCAAAATGAATCACCTCACATTTCTCTGCTTTGAACTTATTTGCCACTTGTCCATTCATTTCACCAACTTGTTTATGACCTTTTGAAGTTCTCCTATCGTAAGACCATAAGACATAGGAGCAGAAATTAGGCCATTCGGCCCATCGAGACTGCTCCACCATTCAATCATGACTGATAAGTTTCTTAACCCCATTCTCCTGCCTTCTCCCCATAACCTTTGATCCCCTGACCAATCAAGAACCTATCTATCTCAGGTTTAAATACACTCATAGACCTGGCCTCCACAGCCTTCTGTGGCAATGAATTCCATAGATTCACCACTCTCTGGCTAAAGAAGTTTCTCCTCATCTCTGTTCTAAAAGGTCTTCCCTTTATTCTGAGGCTGTGCCCTCGGGTCCTAGTCACTCCTACTAATGGAAACATCTTCCCCACGTCCACTCTATCCCGGCCTTTCAGTATTCTGTAAGTTTCAGTCAGATCCCCCCTCATCCTTCTAAACTCCATCGAGTATAGACCCAGAGTCCTCAAACGTTTCTCATATGTTAAGCCTTTCATTTCTGGGATCATTCTCGTGAACCTCCTCTGGACCCTGTCCAGGGCCAGCACATCCTTCCTGAGATACAGGGCCCAAAATTGCTCACAATATTCTAAATGTGGTCTGACCAGAGCCTTATAAAGCCTCAGCAGCACATCCCTGCTTTTATATTCTAGTCCTCGAAATAAATGCCAACATTGCATTTGCCTTCTTAACTATCGACTCAACCTGCAAGATAACCTTAAGAGAATCCTGGACTAGGACTCCCAAGTCCCTTTGCACTCCAGATTTCTGAATTCTCTTCCCATTTAGAAAACAGTCTATGCCTCTATTCTTCCTACCAAAGTGCACAACCTCACACTTCCCCACGTTGTATTCCATCTGCCACTTCTTTGCCCATTCTCCTAACCTGTCCAAATCCTTCTGCAGCCTCCCCACCTCCTCAATATTACCTGTCCCTCCACCTATCTTTGTATCATCTGCAAACTTAGCCAGGATGCCCTCAGTTCCTTCATCTAGATCATTAATGTATAAAGTGAAAAGTTGTGGTCCCAACACTGACCCTTGCAGAATTCCACTTGTCACCAGCTGCCATCCTGAGAAGGACCCCCTTATCCCCACTCTCTGCCTCCTGCCAGACAGCCAATCTTCTATTCATGCTAGTACCTTGCCTCTAACACCATGGGTTCTTATCTTACTGAGCAGCCTCCTGTGCAGCACCTTGTCAAGTAGATAACATCCATTGGCTCTCCTTTGTCTAACCTACTCATTACCTCCTCAAAGAATTCTGACAGATTTGTCAGGCATGACCTCCCCTTGATGAAACCATGCTGACTTCGCCCGATTTTACCATGCACTTCCAAGTATTCTGAAATCTCATCCTTAATAATGGATTCTAAAATCTTACCAACGACCGAGGTCAGGCTAATTGGCCTGTAATTTGCCTCACTCCCTCCTTAAGCGGGGGGGGGGGGGGGGGGGGGGGGGTTACATTAGCGATTTTCCAGTCCTCCGGGACCCTCCCTGACACCAGTGATTCCTGAAAGATCACCACTAATGCCTCCACTATCTCCTTCAGAGCTCTGGGGTGTAATCCATCTGGTCCTGGTGATTTATCCACCTTCAGACCTTTCAGTTTTCCTAGCACCTTTTCCTTGGTAATGGCCACCATACTCACCTCTGCCCCCCGACTCTCTTGAACTTTGGGGATGTCACTTGTGTCTTCCACCATGAAGACTGATGCAAAGTACCTATTCAGTTCCTCTGCCATTTCTTTGTTCCCCACTACTACTTCTCCAGTGTCATTTTCCAGTGGCCCAATGTCCACTCTTTCCCCTCTCTTACCCTTTATATATCTAAAAAAAAAACTCTTGCAATCTTCTTTTATATTACTGGCTAGTTTACCCTCATATTTAATCTTCTCCCTCCTTATTTCTTTTTTAGTTGTCCTCTGGTGGTCTTTGTAGGCTTCCCAATCCCCAGGTTTCCCACTGCTCTTCGCCACATTGTATGCTTTCTCTTTAGCTTTTATGCTGTCCCTGACTTCCCTTGTCAGCCATGGTTGCCTCGTCCTCCCTTTACTATGCTTCTTCTTCCTAGGGATGAATTTTTGCTGTGTCTCCCAAATTATTCCCAGAAACTCCTGCCATTGCTGTTCCACTGTCTTTCCTGCTAGGCTCATCTCCCAGTCAATTCTGGCCAGCTCCTCCCTCATGCCTCTGTAGTTGACTTTATTCAACTGTAATACCATTACATCTGATTCCAGCTTTTTCGTCTCAAATTGCAGACTAAATTCTATCATATTATGGTCACTTCTTCCTAAGGGTTCCTTCACCTTAAGCTCCCTTATCAAATCTGCCTCATTACACATCACTGAATCTAGAATTGCCTGTTCCCTAGTGGCTCCACCACAAGCTGCTCCAAAAAGCCATCTCGTAGACATTCCACAAATTCCTTTTCTTGGGATCCACTACCAACCCGATTTCCCAGTCTACCTGCATATTGAAATCCCCCATGACCACTGTAACCTTGCCTTTCTTGCATGCCTTTTCTATCTCCTGGTGTATCTTGTGCCCCACATCCTGCCTACTGTTCAGAGGCCTGTACATAACTCCCATTATGGTTTTTTTACCTTTGCGGCTCCTCAACTCTACCCACACAGATTCTACATCATCTGACCCTACATCATTTCTTGCTATCAATTTAGTTTCATTTCTTACTAACAAAGCAACCCCACCCCCTTTGCCAACCTGCCTATCTTTTCGATAGGATGTATATCCTTGGATATTTAGCTCCCAGTCCTGATCCCCTTGCAGCCATGTCTGTGTAGTGCCCACCACATCATACCTGCCAATTTCAATCTGCGCCACAAGCTCATTTACCTTATTTCATATACTGCGTGCATTCAGATACAACACCTTCAGTCCTGTATTTCCCATCCCCTTTCTCATTGTTGTCCCTTTATCTGATGTGCTTGAAGTCAGATTCCTAGCCCTTTCCGAACACTCTGTCCTATTTTGTGTTCTGGAGACTTTAATAGCCTCTCCTGGGCTCTCCTTTCTTTTCAGTTTTTTTTTATCCTTCTCAAAGTTCACAATACTCCCAAGTTTGGTATCATCTGCAAGTTTTGAAATTGGTCCATATACGCCAAGGTCTAGGTGATTAATATATATCATAAAAAACAAGGGTCTCACTACTGAACCCTGGGGCTCTCCACTACAAACCTTCCTCCAGCCTGAAACACATCCATTAATCACCACTGTTTCATGTCACTCAGCCAATTTTGTATCTGTGTTGTCACCGTCCCTTTTATTCCATGAGCTATAACTTTGTGCACAAGTTTGTTGTGTGGCACTGTACCAAATGTCTTTTGGAAGTCCATGTACACCACATCAACAGCATTGCCCTAATCAAGCCTGTTACTGCATGAAAGAAACCTCCAAGTTAGTCAAACTTGATTTTCTTTAAGAAATCCATGCTGGCTCTCCTTAGTTAACCCACATTTGTCCAAGCGACTATTAACTTTGTCCCGAATTATTGGGATGAATACTATCGGGGGGTGGATGGGGAGGAGGGACAGCAGATGGCTCGCATTGTCTCCCCCCCCCCCATCTGGAAGTAAGGTTGGCACAGAGCAGACCCACACCACACGAGCCCTGCCCTGCAGCCTTATCGTGCTGTTGGGAGGGGGGGTCTAAATTCCGCCCCTCGTTGGGGAGGAAGTCTGCCTTTGGAAGCTGTTGGCTAATCCAATTGGCAGTACCGTGGGCACAGTGGTGGGCACAGCTTGAACTACAAGAGGAGGAGGAAGGCAGCCCAGTAGATCCCAGAGAGAGTTAAATGCAAGGTCTTGGGAAGGGAGGGTTTGGGCGGGTTGGGGGGGGGGGGGGTGGGGGGGGTGGGGGGTGGGGTGCAGGGTGGGAAGCAGGTGGGTAGGAAGAAGTGGGGGAGGGTTTCTACTTTAGTGGGGGCCGCCCCTGATCCACAACGATACAACCTTCCCACCCTTTGAGGAATATTTTTTAAAAAACGGGGCCCAATTCCTGCCCAATGGCCCACACCAAATGTTTTATGTATTATTGGATTTGATTGGCTTGGTCACAAGCCCAATAAACCTTTGATTATCTATTCGAATATGGTAGGTGGACCACCAATTTTGGCACATAAATTGCAGCCCATTATTTCTAGAAGCTTCCCCACCACCGAAGTAAAACTGACTGGCCTATAGTTGCTGGGCTTATCTTTACACCCTTTCTTTGAACAAGGTTGTAACATTTGCAATTCTCCAGTCCTCTGGGACCACTCAAATCTTAAGGAAGACTGAAAAATTATGGCCAGTACCTCCACAATTTCCACTCTCACTTCCCTCAGTGTCTTTGGATGCATCACATCTGGCCTTGGCCTTATCAACTTCAAGTACGCCAGCCTATCCAATGACTCCTTATCAATTTTAAACCCTTCATGTATCTCAATTACCTCCTCTTTACAATGGCCTAGGCAGCATCTTCTTCCTTGGTAAAGACAGATACAAAGTAATCTCAGGCATGCCCCCTGCCTCTATGTGTAAATCCCCTTTATGGTCCCTGATCGGCCCAACTCCTTTTAACACCCTTTTATTATTTATATGCCTGTAGAAGAATTTGAGACTCACTTTTAAGTTAGCTGCCAGTTTCTTCTCCTACTCTCTCTTTGCTTCCTTAGTCCTGAACTGTCGGTGTTAACCTGGATTATGGGCTCAAGTCTCTGTAGTGGGGCATGAATCTTCTGACTCTGAGGGGACAGTGCTACCCATTGAGCCAGGGTGACCGTATCTTTGAATTAGGTTAACGCTATACTGCAGCCAGTGCGACCACAAATTGATGTAAAGCAATCTCCAGGAAAGGTCCCTGTGTGGTTTCAGTGTATATTCGAGTTAGTTTATGGCTGACTGCCTGCAGGGTAGTTTGATGGATGCAGTTTTGGGATGTGCTGAAGATGCTGTATGCAGGCACAGCTGAGTGGGACATGGTATACCACAATCTGAAATGGTCCACAGACATACCAGAAAATACACCATGCGACTTGACAATACCAAATACACAGATACTGTGCACATTGGAGGTTAAGGTGCTGTAATGTGTCAGGTGTAAGTGTCTTCCAACATTATAAAGCCGCAGAATGGGAAATGCCTCACACACCTGCAGACAGATAATTGAAACATGCCCCAAAAATCTGTCTTTACAAAATTATCCTTTAGTTTCAAAATAAGAGATCTCGCATTTAAGATTGAGATGAGGAGGAATTTCTTTGCTTGGAGGGCAGTTAGTTTGTGGAATTCTCTTCCCCAGAGAGCAGTGGAGGCTGGCTGATTGAATATCTTCAAGGCTGAGTTAGATAGATTTTTGATTGATGAGGGGGTTGAGGGTTACTAGAGACCAGGCAGGAAAATGGAGCTGAGGCCATATCAGATCAGCCATGACCTTTACTGAATGGCCTACTCCTGATCCTATTTCTCGTGTTCTAATGACCATGTTCGAATAACTTGCAACCCTGCATTTTTCTAGATATTTGGAGTGTTTGGCTAATTATTCGCTGATTCACTGGACAGCCGTAACGTG
This sequence comes from Carcharodon carcharias, assembly GCF_017639515.1. Taxonomy (NCBI): domain Eukaryota; kingdom Metazoa; phylum Chordata; class Chondrichthyes; order Lamniformes; family Lamnidae; genus Carcharodon; species Carcharodon carcharias. The sequence goes on from NC_054487.1 coordinate 82,288,558, forward strand.
CTGAAGACTCCAGAAAGTGTTGCCTGCTCCAGAATTTTCTCAATCTTTCCCTATTTAGGGCACGGGTAAACATCCCATTTCTTACCAGCCCCATTCTCAGCGAAATGCACTCTCAAAGCTTCAGAGAGTCTGATCCTTCCTAAGAGCTCCCTGGGAAATATGCATTGCCTCCACTGATTATTTTATAGAAAGTTGTTGTCTTTTGGAACATTATCAATATTGCTGAGCAGAAAGGCATATTGCTGGCTGAAGCTTTTGGCCTCAACCACTCAGAGTAGCTTTGCCAACCAATCAAAATTCTTTCCGCCTGCAGCGTAAATTGTAGAGATCCTCTGAAATTTGGCATTCTTGTGTTTTTCCTGATGAGTGCAAGACGAAAAACTTGGGCAACGCGTCTCTCTTTGCAGCTGCATTCAAGTTTTGTAGTACCAAGCGAAGTTATTGTGTGTTTCTCGTTAGCACGGGGATGGTTTTATTCTCAATACCCTGCGTAGGTTTATAGGGAGAGAGTGTTGGGAAAGGGGCTATTGCCTTAAGGGTGCAGGTTGTGAGGGTCTGACAGAGGGTCCAGGATTACTTGGGTGTGGATGTGGCTACAAACAGTATTCTCAAAGGACTTTTCTTTAAATTATTATCATGAATTAAACGGCGGCGTGCATAAATTAACAAATTCTTCCCAAACTTTATTCCATCTCAGCATTTATTCCCAAATATAATTCAACATTTCGCTAGCTTTGGGCAGGCAGAGTATAAAATCTTTAGCTTCAGGGCACGGACAGGGTTGGGATTTTTATGTCACTGGGAGGGTTACCGTCCACTCGCATTTGTGGATTCCAGCTACCGGTTCAAATCGTTGCTTGGGGAACAATGCAGCACCGAAAGCAGCCAACATCGCCAGGGAGTGTGTGAATGATGGAAAGCCCACGCAAACTGTTGCAGCCTCCGAGTTGAGACTGACTTGTGACTGGCTAGGGGGGGAACAACATTCAGCAACAGACCTGTCAACAGCCTGATTAACCTTTGGCGAGGTTCCTTGAGCGAGCAAAGGGGTGGGGAGGGTGGGGTGGTCACGGCTGAGTGCTGGGCAAAAGAACACGAGGGAAAGATTACGTTAAGAAAACATTTAAAATGAGCAAATGTGTGTTTTTTTTCCTCTCTCTCTCTCTCTCTTTCTCCCTCTCCGTTATATGAAGGGGCCTAAATAGCAGACATAGCGATGAGTAACTGTCCCATGTAATAGGAGGAACTCACGGGTAACTCCGTGTGAGGGGCTTGGAACTGGAATATGTGAGCTGAAAAGACGGTGTTAGAGGCGACAAGTGTGGCAGCCCCCAGCTGAGCTTTGTTCTGGGAAGTCCTCCACCAAGCCAATGCTCGCCAGAGCATGAGGAGGATTGTCAGGGTGTAGGCAATGGCAGCAGGAGCGCCCAGCCCACGCAGTTTGGGAGACCCAAAGTGGTGGAGGGCCAGCGCCGCAAAGCACACTAAACCCGCCAGGAGCAAGTGATCGTCCTTCAGCCCAAAGGCTGCAGCGTACAGACAGTAGGCAATCCCGAAACAGATCACATCCAGGACGAAGTATTCCTGTTTGTAGAGCTGGCAAACGTCACCTGCAAGGTACAAAAAAAAAAGGACACTGAGTTATAGCTTTTTAAAAAATTCTCATACAGGATGTGGGCTTCACTGGCTGGACCAGCATTTATTGCCCATCCCTAGTTGCCCTTGAGAAGGTGGTGGTGAGCTGCCTTCTTGAGCTGCTGCAGTTCATGTGGTGTAGTTACACCCACAGTGCTGTTAGGGAGGGAGTTCCAGGACTTTGACTCAGCCACAGTGAAGGAACGTCATCTGGTGAGGGGCCTGGAGGGTACTTGGAGGTGATGGTGTTCCCATCTATCTGCTGCCCTTTTCCTTCTAGATGGTAGTGGTCATGGGTTTGGAAGGTGTTCTTGAAGGAGCCTTGGTGAACTCTTGCAGTGCATCTTGTACACACTGTTGCTACTGTGCGTCGGTGGTGGAGGGAGTGAATGTTTGTGGATGGGGTGACAATCAAGTGGGGCTGCTCTGTCCTGTTTTATAGTGCTTTTCACAACCACCTGACGTCTCAAAGTGCTTTTACAGCAAATGAAGTACTTTTAAAGTGTAGTCACTGCTACAATGTAAGCAACACAGCAACCAATTTGCACCCAGCAGGCTCCCACAAGGGCAATGTGATAATTAACAGAGAATCCATTTACCGTAATGTTAATTGAGGAATAAATATGGACCAGTACACCAGGGAAAACTCCCCTGCTCTTCTTCAAAATAGTGCCATGGGATTGTTTACACAAAGCAGAGCAGACACACACGGCCTCAGTTTAACATCTCATCTGAAAGACAGCACCTCTGACAGTGCAGCACTGCTTCAGTACTGACCATCCGACAGTGCAGCACTCCCTCAGTACTGACCCTCCGACAGTGCAGCATTCCCTCAGTACTGACCCTCCGACAGTGCAGCATTCCCTCAGTACTGACCCTCCAACAATGCAGCACTCCCTCAGTACTGACCCTCCGACAGTGCAGCATTCCCTCAGTACTGACCCTCCAACAATGCAGCACTCCCTCAGTACTGACCCTTTGACAGTGCAGCGCTCCCTCAGTACTGACTCGACAATGCATCACTCCCTCAGTTCTTGATTGGTAAGGGGATCAAAGGTTATGGGGAGAAGGTGGGAGAATGGGGTTGAGAAACTTATCAGCCATGATTGAATAGTGGAGCAGACTCGATGGGCCAAATAGCCTAATTTCTGCTCCTATGTCTTATGGTCTTACTGACCCTTTGACAGTGCAACACTCCCTCAGTACTGACCCTTTGACAGTGCAGCACTCCCTCAGTACTGACCCTCTGACAGTGCAGGGCTCCTCAGTACTGACCCCCTGTAGGTACAGCGTTCCCTCAGCGTGACTGTTTCAACAGAACAGCTTTCCCTTAATATGGGCACTGGCAATGCCAGCCTGGTTTATACACTCAAGTCTCTGAAATGGTGCTTGAATCCACGACCCTCTGATCGGAGCTATTCTGAGTGAATGTGTATGAATTCATATTTTAACTCAGACTCTTCAAGGATATTTTCATTAAAATTAATCACGGGATTTATTATTATGTAGGACAAATCAAACACTAAAGACTCTGGATAAATTGAATGGGGCTGATGAAACTTAATGTGTTGGAGAAATAAACAGTTTGAATAGAAAGGGGGGTGAAGCTCCTGATATCTCTAACTTTGGCTGGTTTCAGTAATGGTGACCGTGAAACCATTGTCATTTGCTGTAAAGACCCATCTGGTTCACTAATGCCCCTTAGGGAAGGAAATCTGCTGTCCTTACCTGGTCTGGCCTACATGTGACTCCAGACCCACAGCAATGTGGTTGATTCTTAACTGCCCTGGGAAATGGCCAAGCAAGGCACTCAGTTCAAGGGCAATTAGGGATGGGCAACAAATGCTGGCCTTGTCACCGATGCACACATCCCATGAGAGAATAAAGGAAAAAAAAACCAGGCACAGTGACCTGTTCTTTTAAATTCATCCTCTGGCAAAGATGTGGTAAAGAAGTGGGTGGGGGTGGACTAATCTCTTTCAAAGAGCTGGCATGGGTACAATTGGCCAAATGGCCTCCTTTTGGGCTGCATGATTCTTTGACCCTTGTGAAAATTCTGCCCCCATTGATCAAGGCTACAGGGGTGGAACCTGACTTTCTTCAACCAGTGGCACAGGACATGGATGATGAGGAAAGCAAATGGGATATTGGGATGTAGAACAGGAGAAATGGAGCATAAATTGCAGGAGGGGATAATGAATCTGTACCCTCACACTTTGAATGTTGGAAATAATTCTCCAGGCCACTGGCCAAAGTTCTTCTTGAGTTGGAGTCAGGCTGAAATGTTCATTTTTGACTGTGTCAGTGCCTCACCTGCAGCAGAGAAGCCCAATCCTGTCGTCAGTCTGACAGAGTATTCGTTCCTACGCTGGTTCTGCTGAATCACGGCGATAAGGACGATGATCGGCAAAATCTTTAAGAGCACCTTCGTCGGATTCGGGGGTCTTTCTGGCAATCCGAACTCGTATCTCAAAATGAGGGCCAGGGCAAAGGGCAGCAGCAACTGCAGTCAGACAGGAGACCATTCAGTCCACAACTCAGCATACCACAACACAACTAAGTGACATCAGAGCTCTCAGCGACTCTGTGCTCTGGGTGTGCACCTCCAGTCTCTCAGTCACTCTCGTAGGCAATTTTAATTACTCAGTACAGAAAGGACATTAAAGTTCAGGAGAGAGGACAGCGTAGAGTCATTCAGAAATGGGGATTTAAAGTTATCAGGATAAACTGAAGATACGGGGACTGTTTGTACTAGAGCAGGGAGGCTGAGGGGAGATTTAATAAAGATTTTATATTATTAAGGGTTTGACAGGGTGAATGGGAGATGATTTCCTGTAGCTGGGGAGTGGGGAGTCAGTGACCAGGCATTATCATCAACCACAGCTTGTATTTAAACCATGTTTCTAATGTGGTAGGACAGGAGCATTATCAAATCCTGAAGCCCGGGGGACAGTAGAATTGGTGGGCAAAAGTCAAAGGGGTGGGTTTTAAGGGGCATCTTAGAGGAGGAGAGTGAGGCAGAGTAGTTTAGGGAGGAAATTCCAGAGCTTAGGACCTAGGCAGCTGAAGGCCACCAATGGTGGGGTGATTAAAATCAGGGATGTTCAAGGGGCCAGAATTGGAGGAGCTACAAATGCCAACAGTACGAGTAGAGGGGCGAGGAGTAATTTAGTCATACTGGGGCTTACCGAAGCATGTAACTGGGCCCTGGGGAGACACTTGAAGGTTGTGGCTTCTGCTTATGCTAGAACCTGAACTGCCAATTCAGTGCGGTACCAGAAGGAGTTCTGCATTGTCAGAGATGTTTCACTGTCTGCTAGGTGAATGCTAAAGGTCCAATGTTTCCCTGGCCACCATCTGTAAGAGGAGATTGAGGGGAAAAATCTGATAGAGGAGTACAAGATTATGATAGGTTTGGATGAGGCAGAAAAGAAAAGCTGTTCCTATTCGCTGAAGGACTAGGGGACACAGATTCAAGGGTGTGGGCAAGAGATGCAGGGGGATGTGAGGAAGACTTTTCATGACCCAGCGAGCGGTAATGACCTGGCACTCACTGCCTATGAGGGTGGTGGAAACAGGGACAATCAGTGATTTCAAAAGGAAATTGGATGGCCACTTCAGGGAATTAAAGTTGCAGGGTTACAGGGACAGAACGGGGGAATCGGACTCACTGGAATGCTGTAGAAACCTGGCAGGGACTGGTGGGTGCCATGACTCAATCAACAGGTAAGTCATTTATCTCTGCTGTTTATGGGATCTCCCTGTGCCCAAATGATTGTCCCCAAATATGAGCGACTAGACTTCAAACCCATTATGACAAGGACTCTCCTTACACACTGATCCATGTTTCGTAGGTAAATAGAGCCCATGAAATGGATCAACTTCTGGGTTCTTTTCGACCCCTATTTTAAGCTCTGTAGAGCTTAAATTGCTGGTTTTTATACCCATGACCCCTATCATTTGTTTAATGTCTCCCATAGACTGTTCCACAAAGCAAGGAGCGGAGGTGAGATCCTACATGGTAAATTTAGGAATCAGATCCCAGGACACCGGGTTCAGATGTTGAGAATTGGATTTTCTGGGGAACCCATAAATTCCCACAGACTTGGTCCCAAAGGGGAAAAAAATAGTTGTTTTGGAGTGCAGAACTTGGATATTGCTGGAAAAAGACATTTTGTCAAAGCTTTTTGTCTTACACTCATCAGGACAATCTCTAGATTGACATTTGGTATTCTTGCGATTGTCCTGTTGAGTGCAAGGCAAAAAACTTTGACAAAATGTCTTTCAGCAATACTGAAAAAAGAGACAATCAATGATTTCAAAAGGAAATTTTATGGCCACTTCAGGGAATTAAAGTTGAGGGCTATGGGGACAGAACGGGGGAATAGCAGGGAAAGGGATGGGAGAGAATTGTCTCTCCAGAACTCAGTGGTAAGAGGTTCAGGGTCAAACTGAGGTCAGTAAATTGGGAAACAAACTCGAGTATAAACAGTGGAGAGCCTGGGGACACCTGAGAGTTTCGGCACACTGAGTTGGGGCTGTCAGCGGGATCTTTATGTTAGCAGACAGGCATTACTGGGTTAAAACTTTAACTGAGTGTTTCCTGGGTGGTAAGATCACAGACCCTGAGCCAAAACACCCTGAACACCACCACAAACCCCTCCATGCCCACCCCTCCCACCAACCCCCGCCTCCACTCCACCCCCCACCCCACCCCATCCCACCCCAACACACACTACTGAGCATTTTCTCAAATCCTTGCCTTGTATCAGTTAACAATATAGTTGCTGAAGAGAATATGCTCACTTTTCCTTCTGGGAATAAACCCCCTGCTCCTGCTAGAAATAAACCCACACATTTCTGGGAATTTAACCCCCCTGTTCGCTCTGGGGATAAACACTTCATTCCTGTTGGGAATAAGCACTATCCCTGCTCAGAATAATCCCTTGCTCCTGCAGGGAATAAGCATTATTCCTGCCAGGAATAAACCCACAGATTTATGCTGGAAGTATTCCTGCTGGGAATAAATTCCTTGTCCCTCCAGGGAATAAACCCTGTCCCTGCTTGGAGTAACCCCCCCTCCCCCAACAGTTCCTGCTGGGAATAAACACTATTTCTGCTGGAATAAACCACAGTTCCTACTGGGAATAAATCCTTGATTCCCGCTAAGAATAAACCCACTGAATAAACACTATTCCTGCTGGGAATAAACACCATCCCTGCTGGGAATTAACACTATTGCTGCTGGGAGTAAACCCCTGTTCCTGCTGGGAATAAACACGCAATTCCTGCTCGGAATAAACCCTCAATTTCTACTGGGAATAAACCCTCTGTTCCTGCTGGGAATAAACACTCAATTCCTGCTGGGAATAAACGCCGGGTCCTGCTGGGAATAAACGCTCAATCCCTGCTGGGAATAAACCCCCTTTTCCTGTTGGGCAAAATCCCCCTGTTCCGGCTGGGAATAAACCCCTGTCCCTGGACACGGAGCGCCAATGATCTGATTGTGGAAGTCAATGATTGTAACCAGCTCCCAATCTCTGGAGCTCACATTTACCTTATAAATTTCCATGCGTTTGCAGGTCCCAACTCTTGGCTTTGAAATGTAGGTTTATCTGAGTTCACTGCTCCAAGAACAGTTCCCAGAGTCACAATGATAAATCTGCAATGTTAGCAAATCATGACTTATTTATGATCGGCCACCTTTGATGGTAAATTTTGAATTAGTTAAGACGTAACTTATTCATTGTTTACAAATAATGTGTGCATCTGTCTCATCAGTGTGTCAAAGGACGAGCGCAGCGTTACAGGAAGTACCAATGCAATTATTACAGAAAGGATCAATGAATGTAGTTATTCCAGGAGAGACCAGTGTCTGTGTTACAGGAAGGACCAATGCAGAGCATTATCTTGAACCTCTTCGTTCTCCCTCTAGACCCCAGATGCTTTCCTGAAGTCACTTACGGTCCTCATCACAATGAATCATGGTCACTATTTGTCCACACCTTGTACCCACATCCAAGTTGTGTTCCTCTCCGTGTACCACATCTGCTAGTCGTGGATCATCCCAGGATTCAAAGACAACCACCAGTTTCTTTACTGCAAACCATATTCTTAAACCCTTCTGCCCCCTCTCGTCCACCCTCACCTCCCAACAGGGTGCAAAAACACATGGACTTGTCACTAACGTTGAGCTGGGTGGGATGTACTCACCTAGTCTCACTTTTATCACTTATCTAATCGAGCCAGAGAGTCACATAGCTTCTCTTCCCACTTCCACACTGTTAACTGGTGTCCCCAAAGATCTAGCCTTGACCCCCTCCTATTTCTCATCTACAACCCATCTCTCGGACACCATCCAAAAACACAGCATCAGTTTTTATATGGACTTAGGACACATAGCTCTACCTCATCTCCAGCTCTCCTGACCTCTCCATTGTCTCTAAATTTACAGACTTCTTGTTCGACATCCAGTACAGGATGGGCAGAAATTTCCTCCAACTTTTTAAAAAAATTTATTCATGGGATGTGGGCTTTCTTGGCTGGGCCAGCATTTATTGTCCAGCCCTAATTCCCCTTGAGAAGATGGTGGTGAGCTGCCTTCTTGAATTGTTGGAGTCCATGTGGTGTGGGTACACTCACAGTCCTGTTAGGAAGGGGGTTCCAGGATTTTGATCCAGTGAAGGAATGGCAATATATTTCCAAGTCAGGATGGTGAGTGACTTGGAGGGGAACTTGTAGGTGGTGGTGTTCCCAGCTATCTGCTGCCCTTGACCTTGTAGATGGTAGTAGTCGTGGGTTTGGAAGATGCTGTCAAAGGAGCCTTGGTGAATTCCTGCAGTGCATCTTGTAGATGGTACACACACTGCTGCTATTGTGCGTCGGTGGTGGAGGGAGTGAATGTTTGTGGATGTGGTACCAATCAAGCAGACTGCTTTGTCCTGTATGGTGTCAAGCTTCTTGAGTGTTGTGGGAGCTGCACTCATCCAGGCAAGTGGGGAGTATTCCATCACACTCCTGACTTGTGCCTTGTAGATGGTGGACAGGCTTTGGGGAGTCAGGAGGTGGGTTACTTGTCACACGATTTCTAGCCTCTGGCCTGCTCTTGTAGCCACAGTATTTATATGGCTATTCAGTTTCTGGTCAATGGTAACCCCCAGAATGTTAATTGTGGGTGATTCAGTGATGGTAATGCCATTGAACATCAATGGGCAATGGTTGGATTATCTCTTGTTCGAGATGGACATTGCCTGACACTTGTGTGGTGCAGATGTTGCTTGCCATTTTTCAGCCCAAGCCTGGATATTGTTCAGATTTTGTTGTATTTGGACATAAGACTGCTTCAGTATCTGAGGAGTCACAAATGGTGCTGAACATTGTGCAATCATCAGGGAGAACATCCCCACTTTTGACCTTATGTTGGAAGGAAGGTCATTGATGAAGCAGCTGGAAATGGCTGGGGTGAGGACACTATCCTGAGGAACTCCTGCAGTGATGTCCTGGAGCTGAGATGACTGACCTTCAACAACCACAACCATCTTCCTTTGTACTAGGTATGACTCCAGCCAGCGGAGAGTTTTCCCGCTGATTCCCATTGATGCCAGTTTTGCTCGAGCTCCTTGATGTCACACACTGTCAATTGCTGTATTGATGTCAAGGGCAGTCACTCTCACTTCATCTCGGGTGTACAGCTCTTTTGTCCATGTTTGAACCAAGGCTGTAATGAGGTCAGGAGCTGAGTGGTCCTGGTGGAATCCAAGTGCCGCTTGATAGCACTAGTGATGACCCTTTCCATTACTTTTCTGATGATGGAGAGTAGGCTGATGGGGCGATAATTGGCTGGGTTGTGGTATCTTTGACAAATGAATCACAGGAGGCTCAGGTACAAGGTAAATCGTTTATTCGAGCAATTGCAAGGAGAGAACCACCTCAAAGCAGTTTGAGGTAGCACTCTGCCAAATTACAAGTATACAGTTTATTTACATATCACTGATCATGTACAAGAACATTGTCCAGATTCCAGTCTTGTCAGCATATAGGTTTACATTCTAGGTACATACACCCCACTTCACCCAGGCAGAGCCTTCTACCCCCATCTAAGCTGGGACCATCTGATTTTTCCTTATCTGTTGAAGAGCACACTTAATCTATATTGTTTTCATCCTCTGTCTCCAGCCTAGTTCCCAGGATCTTTCTGGTGATTGCAGGCCCTCAGCGTGTGCAAAGCTCATCTGGTAACCCTGAACTGTTAAATGTACTTGATGGCACGGGCTGCCTGGAGATTCTAAGTAATTCCCTTTCAATAAATTCTTACTGTACTCCCCCTAACAGCCGGGTTGCATTTGTCCTCCTTTGTGTACAAGACATACCTGGGCAATTTTCCACATAGCCGGGTGGATGCCAGTGTTTTAGCTGTACTGGAACAGCTTGGCTAGGGGCATGGCAAGTTCTGGAGTACAAGTCTTCAGTACTATTGCCTGAATATTTTCAGGGTCCGTATCCTTTGCAGTATCCAGTGCCTTCAGCTGTTTCTTGATATCACGTGGAGTGAAACGAATTGGCTGAAGACTGGCAACTATGATGCTGGGGACCTCCGGAGGAGGCCGAGATGGATAATCCACTCAGCACTTCTGGTTGAAGATTGTAGCAAATGCTTCATCCTTATCTTTTGCACTGATGTGCTGGGCTCCTCCATCATTGAGGATGAGGATGTTTGTGGAGCCTCCTCCTCCAGTGAGTTGTTCAATTGTCCACCACCATTCACAACTGGATGTGGCAGGACTGCAGAGCTTAGATCTTATCCATTGGTTGTGGGATCGCTTAGCCCTGTCTATCACTTGCTGCTTATGCTGTTTGGCATGCAAGAAGTGCTATGTTATAGCTTCATCTCATTTTTAGGTACGCCTGGTGCTGCTCCTGGCATGCCCTCCTGCACACTTCATTGAACCAGGGTTGATCCCCTGCCTTGATGGTAATGGTAGAGTGGGGATATGCTGGGCCATGAGGTTACAGATTGTGTTTGAGTAAATACTGCTGCTTCTGATGGCCCACAGCGCCTCATGGATGCCCAGTCTTGAGTTGCTAGACCTGTTCAAAATTTATCCCATTTAGCACAGTGGTAGTGCCACACATCATGATGGAGGCATGAATGTGAAGGCAGGGCTTTGTCTCCGCAACATCTGTATGGTGGTCAAGGTTGAGGACGATGAGGTCAAGTATGTTTTCCCCTCTTGTTGGTTCCCTCACTAACCATCGCAGACCCAGTCTAGCAGCTATGTCATTTAGGACTTGGTCTACTCGGTCAGTAGTGGTGCTAACGAACCACTCAGTGGTGGACAGTGAAGTCCCCCACCCAGAGTACCTTCTGCGGCCTTGCCACCCTCAGTGCTTCCTCCAAGCCGTGTTCAATATGGAGGAGTACTGATTCATCAGCTGAGGGATGGCGGTACATGGTTATCAGCAGGAGGTTTCCTTACCCATGTTTGACCTGATGCCATAAGCAAGGGAGCCTGCTGATTACCACATACTAAACATTGGGAAGACTGAAGGCATGCCGCAAACTCTATTTCCAACTCTGTTCTTTCCCTAGCACATGCCTGAGGTTGAAACAGACTATTTGTAACCTTGGAGTCATATTTGACCCTGAGATAACCTTCCAACCACATCTGCACCATCACCAAGATCATCTATTTCCATTTATATATATATATATATATATATATATATATATAAACAAAAAAACTGCGGATGCTGGAAATCCAAAACAAAAACAGAATTACCTGGAAAAACTCAGCAGGTCTGGCAGCATCGGCGGAGAAGAAAAGAGTTGACGTTTCGAGTCCTCATGACCCTTCGACATAACTTGAGTTCGAGTCCAAGATAGAGTTGAAATATAAGCTGGTTTAAGGTGTGTGTGCGGGTGGTTGGGTGGGGGGGGCCCAGAGAGAGAGAGAGAGAGAGAGAAATGGAGGGGGTTGGTGTGGTTGTAGGGACAAACAAGCAGTGATAGAAGCAGATCATCAAAAGATGTCACCAACAACAGAACACATAGTGTTAAAGTTGGTGATATTATCTAAACGAATGTGCTAATTAAGAATGGATGGTAGGGCACTCAAGGTAGGGCAATCATCTATTTCCACCTTAGTGATGCTGCCTGATTATGCCACACTTCAGCTCATCTGATGCCAAAACTTTCATTCATGCCTTTGTTCACAGCACACTCGACAATTCCAACACACTGCTGGTCGGCCTTCCCTATTATACCCACCATAAACTTGAGGTCATCCAAACTCAGCTGCTCACGTCCTAACTCGCACAAAGTTCTGTTCATCCAGCACCCCTATGCTAGCTAATCTATATTGGTTCTTGGTTCAGCAATGCCTCAAATTTAGAATTCTCATCTACGTTTTCTACTTTGCAAATAGCCCTGCCCCTCCCTGTCTGCAATCTCCTCCGGTCCGCCACTTAACCGTGCTCCTTTTATTCTGGTCTCTTCAGTTTCCGAATTGCTCTACCGTTGATGGTCAGGCTTTCAGCTGTTTGGGTCCTAAGCTCTGTAGTCCTCTCGCTTCTCTTTCTTCCTTGAAAATACTCCTTAAAACTCAACTCTTTGACCAAGCTTTTGGCCAGCTGTCTCAATATCTCATTTGGCTCGGTGTCAAACTTTTAGTTTGATAATTGCTCCTGAGAGGCACCTTGGGACATTTTATGATGTTAAAAGTGCCATATAAATACAAGTTGCCATTGCACATCTACCACACCTGCTATCCACATGTACCACCAATGCCTTCAGGTACACAATACCCTTCACTCTGAAATCCCTCCTTCCCTCCCTTTAAGACTCTCAGTAAAACCCACCTCTTGACCAAGCTTTTGGTTATTCCCCATTACTCCTCCTGCAATCTCTGCTCCATTGTTTTGTTATACATCTGGGGTATTTTTGGATAGAATGATACAGCACAGGAGGCCATTCGGTCCATCACACCTATGCTGGCTCTTTGAAAGAGTTCTCCAATTAGTCCCAACCCTCTTGCACTTAGCCCTGCAAATTTCTCGTCAACAATAAGTGTTTATACAATGCTTTAATTTAAAAACATCCTAAGGCTCTTTGCAGGAGCATTATCAAACAGGCTTGGTCAAAGACACGGGTTTTACCATTTCGTTCTGGAAGTTACTATCGAATCTGCTTCTGTCACCCTTTCAACCAGTGCATTGCTGATCACATCTCACTCTTAAATGAAAACTCATCTCCCCTCTGAATATTTTGCCAATTACCTTAATGTGACCTCTGGTTGGTCACCAGCCCTCCTTTCTCCTCATCCATTCTATCAAATCCTCTCAATTTTGAACACCTCTATTAAATTTCCTCATTACCTTCCATATTCTAAGAAAAACCCCCGCTTCTCCAAATAAACTGAAGTCCCTCATCCCTGGTATCAATCTAATGAATCTCCTCTGAATTTGATCAAAGGCTTTGACATCCTTAAGTGTGGCACCCAACACTGGAGAATTGAAAGTGTATCAGTGAGTGCTTATATACACACACACACAAAAACGTCCCCACTCTGTCCTTTAAGGCATAATTCCTCCTGCTCTTCAATCAACTTCCAATCCACGTGGCTCCATTGTCTCCAACATCTTCAGTTTACTAAAGGCTGTCCTAAGTTACTCAGGTGAGTTGTCTATTTTCTTGAAAAACTCTTGTTTGGCAGCACAGAACTTGAGCGTTGCTGAAAATAGACATTTTGTTGAAGTTTTTTGTCTTGCACTCATCAGGACAATCGCAAGATTACCAATGTCAAGGGAAGCAACAACTTTATGCTGTATGAGAAGAGAATGCCAATTGGTGGGGAGAAGCATTGCCATGGAGAATGCACCAGTTAATGGTGACTGACAGTTACCTGTCAAGCATTGTTTGAAATTTAAACCAGGCAGCTTAACTCTGATTGGTCAAGGAATTGAGGAATGAACCAGCAAATGGCTGTCACTTACTTTGTTTAGCTGAAACAGGCACAATGTGTGTACATGTTCTTTTGTCTGCAAAGAACAGGGCCCTATGTATTAATATATGTGGCTTCCAGTACATGCAAATGTGCCACACTGCGAGCCGACTGACAATCTTAAATTGGTTGTCAGCGTAACTGTTAGCATATTGAGGATTATTTAGCAAATGTTGTCCAATCACAGAATCACATCTAATGTTGGAAGTGTTTTGGAGTTTTGCAAGCATGGACTGGTTGGGTACAGCCTGTACCTTGCCCACTGCGAACAGGACATGCTGTCTGATGTGATCCAACGCAAATCACAGCGTTGCCAGGCCTTCAGGCCAGCCTGGACATACACGTCAGTAAACCTGACAAAGGGACAGGAATTGTCATCCTTAACAAGCGTGACAATATCAACAAAATGCATGCCCTTCTTAATGACAGGTCCAAATTCGTATCCATTGGACCTGCCGCTCAACATGGCTGGACAGCCTTGCTCAAAGGTAAGCGAAAAAATGCTTGCTGGACTTGCGTAAGAGCCACAAGCTACCGCATGATATGCATGACAGGGCTTGTCCTCATGGCTCACTGTGTCTGCATGTGATGTCCCTTTATGCACAATCTTACCTATGACCGGTTCTGCACAACATGAATTGGCCAAATGGTTGGGTGAATTGTTACACCCAGATTTGAAGAAGTTTTCAAGATACACAGCGAAGGATTCCATCATATTTGCGAAGGCCATACAGGGCTTACATATCGATAGCAATGCTGTGTCCATGTGCTCATTTGACATTGCTAGCCTATCCATCAATGTTCCATTTAAAGAAGCCATAATATCTGCACTGCAGCACCAAATCATGGTGATCTAGATCCGCCACCATTGCATGAATCAATATTCACTGAGCTTATGAACTCGGCAACACGTGCAATTGAGTTCAGTTTTAATAACACCACGCATGCCCAAATATATGGTGTTGCTATGGGACCCCCTCTAGGCCCAGCTCTCTCAAACATCTTTGTTGGGTCCCATGAGAAGTGTTTTTGATGGAATAACCCCCAACCTCCTAACCCCCTCATATTTCTGCTACGTGGATGATACATTTGCTATATTTAAATCTGCAGCAGCATGAATAATTTTCTTGCTTATCTTAATGGCTTCATCCTGCTCTCAAATTCACCTTTGAAATGGAGCAAATGAACTCCCATTCCTTGATATACTGGTTGAGAAATCTGCCAGGGGGTTCTCTATCGCGGTCTATCTCCAATGGTCAATATACGCGCTTAGTCCCACACACTATAAGATTAGTCTTATTGGCAACCTCGTAAACAGGGCCTGAATCATTTGCCCACCATGCAAGCTTGATGCTGGAACAAGGTGCATCAAAGCTATCCTGCGGGATAATGGCTACCCTGATCAGATCATTTTGTGCTGTATATCACGCAAACTCATGGACGGGCCTAAGGCCATCACTTTTGGCTCCGAAAAGTGCCCGGTCTACCTTGGATTACTTTGGAAGGGCAAGGTATCTCAAAACTTTGAGCAAAGGGTGAAGCTAGCTGTTTCACGCTGCCATTATGCAGTAGCAACACGCGTGGTGTTCATCGCTAACAGGATGCTGCCAGCAAGCCAAAAAGACATTCTACCTATCACACAATGAGTAATGTGGTATATCAATTTCAGTATTAGTGTGATGGTAGGTATGCAGGCTGTGTCCCAAAGGCTGGTGGATCGTATCAAACAGCATGTCCCAGCCACTGTTCACAACGGGCAAGGTACAGGCTGTACCCAACCAGCCCGTGCTTGCAAACTCAAAACACAGTCTCCAACATTAGATGTGATTCTGCCATTGGATAAATTTGCCAAATAATGCTCAGTGTGCTAAGAATTATGCTGACAACCAATTTAAGATTGTCAGTCAGGGCTCACAGTGAGTATACAGGAAGCTACATGTATGAAAACACGACAGACAGAAAGAACATGTACACACATTGCACCAGTTTCACCCAAACAAAATAAGTGATAGCTATTCGCTGGCTCATTCCTCAGCAAATGAAGGAATTTGGGACAGCCTTGGTAACGCCTTGATCAATCAGAGTCGAGCTACCCGGTTTAAATTTCAAACAATGCTTGGTAGTTAAATGTCATTCACCATTAACTGATGCATTCTCTGTGGTAACTCCCTTACCTGTCAGCGTCCACTCGCCCACCAATCAGCACTCTCTTCTCATACAGTATAAAGCTATTGCTTCTCCTGACATTGGCATTCTTGCGATTGTTCTGAGTGCAAGTGAGAAGCTTCAACAAAATGTCTTTTTTCAGCAAGAAGAAAAATTAATAAAAATACTTGATCTTAAAAGTGTGGGTGTGACGTGTGAAGTAACAAAACACTGTCCAAGTTTGTATCCAAATTGCGATTGTACTTCCTCTCAATATGTAGGGCTAGGACATCTCAGCATCCTGTCTCTGTCAATTGTCTTTGTTCTTACTGATGGCACTGATCAGAGAGATTCCTTACAAATGTTTCCACAAGAATCTTACCCTTAAACTTTGTCAAAAATCACTTGCACAGGAATAAGCACATCTAACTTTATTTCACAAATAATAGAGCATTATATGAGGCAGGATACCTGCTCAGTAATTTTATATAATGTAACAAGATTTAAAAAAAATATCAGTCAGTATTGTCTTTCCTCTGCAGCCATCTACAACTTAACAAGAGGAATTGAAAAGTTGCGAGTAGCTATCTGCTGATGCTGGAAGTGTCTGTGTCGTTCAGACTAGGATTCCATTGTATCCTCTGTTGTGCTGCTTGTCACAGAGTCAGTAACTGATGAATTCCAGGGCGCAGTTACCTGCAATTTTTCACGAGATCCAAATGCCGTGTTCACTAAAAACCATCACAGTAGCACAAACAAGGAAAAGAGGAGTTAAACTTCAGAGCATCTGAAGACTCTGGAATAAACAAACACTTTGCTTGTAAACCTTATTCAGATTTTGTGCACAGAAGAAACGAGTGGAGAGAACATGCCAGCAGGTGGTAAGATCACAGAATTTCTGTCCCAGAGCGTTTGCAGTTCTAAACATCAGCTAATGTTAAAAAAAGACTTGTGTTTATATCATGTCTTTCAAGAATACCTTTACAGCTAATGAAATACTTTTGAAGTGCAGTCACTGCTGTAATGTAGGAAATACAGCAGCCAGTTTGCACGCAGCAAGCTCCCACATTCAGCAAGGGCCAGATAACCTGTTTTTTGTGATATTGATTGAAGGATAAATATTAGCCAGGACAGCAGGGAGAACTACCCTGCTCTACTTTGAAATAGTTTCATGGGATCCTTTCACAGCCACTCCAGAGGGCAGACTGGGCCTTGGTTTAATGCCTCATTCAAACTCTCATCCTGCAGAGGGACTTGAACTCAACTTTGTGACTCAGAGGCCTGAATGCTACCAACTAAACCACGGATAACACTCGGCTGGATGTTTTCAAATATTACTTCCTCAGGAACAAACGCTAGGACAGGACAAGGCCTTTGTGCCAAATTCAACAAAACCATCTTCCAACACAAGTTACAATGAAGTCTTCAGCACCGAGCTTGTCAGCGGCGTCAGGTGCTCTCAAGAGTTTCATGTTCAATGCATGAAATCTAGAATCTGAGGGAGCAGGAATTCTATATGAATAAAATCCCAACTCTTACATGTGGCAATTGAAACACAAGTTTTCAAAGATATCAAACTGTGAAGGAAAAGCTTCACAGTGCAAACTTTCTCCAGAAGAGTCATAACACAGCTTTCCAATCACCTGGCAACTGAACAGCCACTTCCTTCAATGCCTCAGAATAATCGAATGATATGTAGAGGAGGCCATTCAGCCCATTGTGCCTGATCCAATTAATTCCACTCCCTATCTTTTCTCCACAAACCTGCAATATTTCCCTACAAGTATTTATTAAATTCCTTTTTGACAGTTACTATCAAATCTGCTTTCACTAAACTTCCAGACAGTGTGTTCCAGATCACAACACACTGTGCAAAACAAAATATTTCCACTTATTGTCTCTGGTTCTTTTGCCAATAATCTTAAATCCTCTGGTTACTGATCCTTCCCCAGGGAATAGCTTTGTCTTATTTAACACTAACACCCAGCCCTACCTACAGCGGCTTACCTCACCCATTACCATCAAAAACATTATTAGGCTCTTAAGATCTGTTAATTTATTGATTCAGTTTCCTTAAAAATTTGGTCTACAGAACCAAAGTTTAAAGTACCATTCGGTCTATCATGTCTGTGCTGCCTCTCTGCTGGAACAATTGAAAACTACCCTCACCACGCTTCCATACTCCTGGTCTTCCTCTGATTCAAATATTTATACAATTTTCTCTTCAAAAATGCAATGATCTCTTGCCTCAATCACAACCTGTGGCTAAGCATTTAGAGTCCCAATAACCCTCCACATAACTAAATTACTCCTGACCTCGCTCTTCACTCACTCAAGTGACAATTTTAAAATAATGCTTCATCGTTAGTGATTTCCAACTGCAGAAATGATCTTCATATTTATTGTACAGAATATTCTTTTTCAGTTATTTGATGTTCTCACTTTAACTAAGTGAGCTACCAGTATTTAGAAACCAGAGGTTCTCAGTGCCTGTAATTACCTGCAGAGACTGCGCTGATGTCCCACATGCGTAGGCCTCCCTTCTGTCCCCCAAAAGAGTAGATAAATGGCGAGTCTGGACAACAAGCTGCACAGAACACAATGCCCTGCAAACAGATACAGAGGCAAGGTCATAGAGCTGAAACAATAGCTCAAGTTAGTTCAGTGACTTAAAACACAGAGCCAGTTCCCCCAGTCACTCTGCACTTCTGCCCAGCCCAGCACTAATTCCCGAACCAGTGCAAAAGCAATATTTAGTGTTTCATCTTCATCACAAGCCACACCAAGAACAGAGATTGCAAGCTTATTGTATAGGGAATGACAGTTACACTAATATCAAACTGTAAAGATACTGCAAAATACATGTACAATTCACTAGCCGGTTAACAGCTTTTAACCTGTGGTCACTGTGCCACACTCAAAGTGCAAGGGGCTAATGTGCTGAAACAATAGTGACACTGCCAGCACTTACTTATTCTTTCCTGGGACGTGGGTGCCACTGGCAAGGCCAGCATTTGTTGCCCATCCCTAATTGCCCTTGAACTGAATGGAATAGCTTAGCAAGCCAGAGGGCAGTTAAGAGTCAACCACATTGCTGGGGTCTGGAGTCACATGTAGACCAGACTGGGTAAGGTTGGCAGATTAAAGCAAAATACTGCGCATGCTGGAAATCTGAAATAAAAACAGAATATGCTGGAAAAATTCAGTAGGTCTGACAGTATTTGTGGAGAGAGAAACAGAGGTAACGTTTCGAGTCTGTATAACTCTTCTTCAGAGTTGAAGAAGGTTGGCAGATTTCCTTCCTTAAAGGACATTAGTGAACTGAGCTGCGTATTTCCGACAATCGGTGGTCACAATTACTGAAACTAGCTTTCCATTCCAGAGTTTCTTTAATTAATTGAATTTAAACTTCACCAGTTGTGGTGGTGGGATTTGAACCTGGGTCTCCAGATCATTGTGAGTTCATCAGTTCTGATGAAGGGTCATACGAACTCGAAAAGTCAACTCTCTGCAGATGCTGTCAGACCTGCTGAGTTTTTCCAGGTATTTTTGTTTTGGTCTCCAGATCATTAGCTCAGGCCTCTGGATTACTAATGCAGTGAAATTAAAATTGCCCCACCGTCTCCTCCTAAGGCATTGAGACATTCTTCTGATTCTTACCTTCAGTCTATTTCTCTCAGCTTTTCAGTCACTTACCATTTTCATATCTCTGGAATGCACCAAGCTGGGTTTATTTCCCAAAATATCCCAAATCTTCACATGTTTATCAGATGATGATGTTACCAGGCAGCCTTGGACTTGGCTACTGAGTTCTAAACCTGAAGAAACAAATTGTACTTTAAGCACATGGTGGCTTATCAAATGCTCCTTCCAAGAATCAGGTAATGGAGAAACTATACAGCATACACCGAGGGAAATGGAATGCACAGGAACAGGCCTTGCGCCATTCAGTTAGATCGTGGCTGATCTGCATCTTAAACTCACTGCCCCACCTTTGCTCCAGAGGACGGAATACAATTTGCAAAGCGACAATAACAGTGACAGAAACAAGAGTGAAGGAGAATTCCTGATTAAGGAAAATTTCAAACACATGCCTTACCAAATAGAATTGGTGGGAGGCTTTATCCTCAATGCTAGCTCTCCCAACTCCTCATCAGATCCCAAGGGACCTCTGCATGGTAATAAGGGCAAAGCCTAGAGTCACAGAATACCACTTCATTCCTGGAGAGCTGGGCACAGGAGCATTCCATGGTGAGTCAGTGTCCGGTGTCAGTCCTGTAGGGTCCATATAGGATCCATCAGCATTGAAGTGGCTGCCAGGTTATGGCTCAAGTACTTTGCAAGAAGATTTATTCAAGAAGTTGAAGCCATTTCATCACTGCTTTTCTTTGGTGCTGTTTACATAGCTCCTGAGCTGCTGTGCCAATTGGCATAACACCGTGATTGGCACCAAAAGTCCCCACTCCGAAGGAGGGCCAAAGGGAGAGGCAGGCCACCAAACCAAGAACAACCATTACAACATGTGAATGGTTACACTTTCCTCTACTTGTACTCATCCCTTTAAATTTCATCTACTACCATCGCTCATCTAAATCCGTGCCTGGAGCCAGCATTAACGATGGTGATGAGCTGAGTCACATGCTGGGGAGACTAGCACCAACTCTCAACCATTTACATCAGTGTGACAGAATCAGGGATTGGGCTGCCTCTTCATTAGGCAATGCTGCGCTGTCGGGAGGGGCAGCGCTGATGAACCGCTGCGCTGTTGGGAGAGGCAGTACTGAGGGAGTGCTGCGCTGTTGGGAGGGCAGCACTGATGAACTGCTGCGCTGTTGGGTGGGGCAGTACTGAGGGAGTGCTGTGCTGTCGGGTGGGGCAGTACTGAGGGAGTGCTGCGCTGTCGGGTGGGGCAGTACTGAGGGAGTGCTGCGCTGTCGGGTGGGGCAGTACTGAGGGAGTGCTGCGCTGTCGGGTGGGGCAGTACTGAGGGAGTGCTGCGCTGTCGGGAGGGGCAGTACTGAGGGAGTGCTGCGCTATCGGGAGGGGCAGTACTGAGGGAGTGCTGCGCTGTCGGGAGGGGCAGTACTGAGGGAGTGCTGCGCTGTCGGGAGGGGCAGTACTGAGGGAGTGCTGCGCTGTCGGGAGGGGCAGTACTGAGGGAGTGCTGCGCTGTCGGGAGGGGCAGTACTGAGGGAGTGCTGCGCTGTCGGGAGAGGCAGTACTGAGGGAGTGCTGCGCTGTTGGGTGGGCAGCACTAGGAAGCGCTGCACTGTGGGAGGGGCAGTACTGAGGGAGCACTGCACTGATGGGAGGGGTAGGTCTGCAGGAGTGCTGCACTGTCAAAGGGCAGTACTGATAGACTGCCGCGCGATTACAAGTGTCAACCTTCAGTTGCGACACTAAACACCCTGTGTACCTGTCCATGACTGAGGTGAAGGTGTCAAGTTGCACAGAAGCAGAAAGAAAGAGTTCTCTTAGTGTCTTAACTAGCTTCCCTTGACCAACACCAGTCATTGCTTGTTCTTTGGATCACTGGGCTCAAAATTCGCAACCAGATTCAGCAACTCTATTTGACTTCAAAGTTGCTCATATTAGAACAGAGAAGGTTTAGGGGAGATTTCATTGAGGTGTTCATGAAGGGTTTTTATATAGCAAAGAAAGAGAAACTGTTTCCATTGAATATACGGTCAGTGATGAAAGGAGACAGATTTATATAAATAATTTCTTAAAATCTAGATAGAGACGCACTTGATTAATGATTGGACTGGATTTCCCATAATCACTTCAATGAGATAATACATCTGTTAAGTGTAGGTGGTTTTGCTGAACACTGCTCACATTGATCTCTGGAATCCTGCCTCACAAACCCAATTATACTGACCATCATCAATCAAAAAGCTAAAGCTTTCTGTTTCCTGAAGTTCATTAAAAAATGATCTGGCCAAAACAACAAAAAAAAACTGGCCGAGAACAAGTTTTGTCGCACTGCTTGGAAGTCGGAGCCAGTGGGCATGAGAAACAGACTGCGTGGTTTCGGAACTGGGATTTGTCGATAAACTGTTGCTTACCTGTTATCTCTCCATCATGAGCTTTGAGTGTGAAAAGTGGTTTCTCCGATCGAGCATCCAAACAATACACAAAACCATCCTCCGTGCTGGCCTGGAAGGGCAAGGCAAAGCATCAACTTCCAACTAAGCCATAAAAACTGGAGATTGATGGTCCTTAAATACTCTGTCTAGCATTCACTACCAAACTCAGTAACCATATATATATATATATATATATATATATAAAACTATCAAATTCTTAGCCGCAAAGTCTCAATAATTCTTTTACTTTCAATAGCTGCGTTCCTTCAGAAATTGGGCCATGTTGCTGGAACATAGGAATGGGAGGCCATTTAGCCCCTCGAGTCTGTTCCACCATTCAATGAAATCATGGCTGATCTGTGGCCTAACTCCATATACCTGTCTTTGCCCCATATAACCTTAATACCTTTGGATATCAAAAAAATCGCTCAATCTCAAGTTTAAAAGTAACAAATCGATCTAGCATCAATTACTATTTGTGGAAGAGAGTTCCAAACTTCTACCACCCTTCACGTGTAGAAGTGTTTGCTTATTTCATTCCTGAAAACAAGATACAGACTGCCCCAGGCAAAACAAACCAAATCAAATCACCATGAAGAATTCATGCTCTGAAATTAATGAATATCTTGTTTTTATGTTTTTGCTTTCAGACAGAGCTGTTCATTATTCTGATAGTTACACCTGCTCTGGACAAATGCTTTGTTTCTTTATCTGTCCTCCTAACCCATCTTCTCCCCCAACCCCACTTTCCACAGTGTGAAACCCATCACATTTCTACCTCCCTTCAGTTCTGAAGAAGGGTCATAATTGGCTCGAAACATTTACTGTTCCTCTCTCCACAGATATTGCCAGGCCTGCTGAGTTTTTTCAGCGTGTTCTGTTTTTAATTCCAGCATTCCTTTATTCTTTTTGATATTTTCTGTACCTGTTCATGACATTTTAATGATCTATCAACCTGGACTCCTGTGGCCCTTTGGGCCTCCACTGTTTCTAGCTTTTCCCTGTTCTATCCTTTTGAAATCCAAAGTGGATGACCACACAAATTTTAAAATATTTGTTCATGGGGTGTGGACTTCAATGTCTGGGCTGGCATTTATTGCCCATCCCTAGTTGCCCTTGAGAAGGTGGTGGTGAGCTGCCTTCTTGAACCACTGCAGTCCATGTGGTGTAGGTACACCCACAGTGCTGTTAGGGAGGGAGTTCCAGGATTTTGGCCCAGTGATAGTGAAGGAACGGCGATATATTTCCAAGTCAAGATGGTGTGTGGCTTGAAGGGGAACTTCTAGGTGGTGGTGTTCCCATCTATTTGCTGCCCTTGCCCCTTTAGAAGGGAATTTGGCTACATTGAAATACATTTGCAACAAATTTTCCCATTCACTTGATCTTTCAACATCTCAGTTTTATGCTTCCAATTAGATTGCTCACAATAACGCCAATCTTTATGGAGTTGGCAAATTTGGATATGCGGCTTTCTATTCCATCTAAACCATCAGTAAATATATAGTGAATGGTTGAGGCCTCAAATCAGAATCTTGCAGGATACCACTAGCTACATCCTGGAAATTGGAGTAACTGCCCATTAACCCAACTTCTCCTTTTCCTCAGCCAAATGCCTAGCCAGCACAAAAATTTGTTTTCAATTCCATGATCTTCAGCTTTAGCTCACAGTCTCTTATGAGGCACTTTATCAAAAGCCTTCTGGGAGTCTGTATAAATAACATACATAAGCATTCCCCCCCCCATCCATTACTTTAGTCACTCATTCAAAAAATTCCAACAGATTCGTCATGCTTTTGTCCTGTTTTTTAATTCAGCTATTGATACTCTGTAAACAGGATCGCTTGCCTGCTCTTCCCTATGCTGTTGTTCCCAACGTGAGTCACAATGACTGGATCCTCCCTCTCCTATTCTTCACCCTGGCACCAGGGAAGCAACGAACCATATGGGACTCTCGATCCTGCTTACACAGGATGCTGCCTGTCCCCCTAATTATTGAGTCCCCCACAACCACCAGGTTACATTTCCCCCCTCCTCCTCCTGCCCCTTCAGACAGTCTCCTTCTCCATGCTCTGCATTTTGGTTGTGCTTCTGACAGCCTTTATATCCTTAGCCTAACAGGCGACAAGTACATCATACCTGTCGGGATAGAATCAGTTTCTGTAGTTCCTCACGCCCTACCGCTAAAATCCCACCCTGCAACCAGAATAAAGCTCACCAGGAAGTTACATGGTGAAAAATGATTCCACGTCACTCGCTCGACTTCCCCACTGAACCTCCAGCTGCGGCTGTTTTCCTTTGGACTCCGGCAGTCGTAAAGTATAACTGACCTGTAGATAACCAGGGTGCACACAAACTGCTGCAGTCAAAATCATAATAAATGGTGGTAGGAAAGCGCGAAGACAGGCTTTGATCTTGGTTTTACATTCTAACAATAAGCCTAAAGCTTGTACAGATTATATGCAAGACCATTCAGGGCATCAGTGTGAAAGCACACTTGTAATTCCTTACACACCAAAATCCAGGTCTCATTCACCATAGGCTTCTCTATGTGGGGAATGAGTAATCGAGCAGGCTTCTCTACTGAGTCATGTAGCAGCTGATCAAAGCGCAAAATCAGCATAAGACAGCAAGATGGTCTCTTGCCTTCACTTTGGAGATTTACAGACAGCATGTGGTCTCTTTTATTCTGTACAGCAATCATGCAGTCTGGCAGACACTCAGCAGTCATTGCACAGTGAGGGTTTAGACCGAGTTAAAGTCTTACTGCAGGGCAACACTAATAAGAGCTCAGGTTTTCTGCAGGAAATAAAAAAGTTAAAAACAAAGAGCCAGAAACTAAAATAAAAACCCTAATCCTGGATCAATGCATCCTGTGAAATTGTTTCATTTGTTAATGGAGTATGCCATCTACTGTCACACATTGCCATGTTACACAGCATCTTGGAAACTGTTCAACAGCAGCATCTTGTATTTAGATAGCACCTTGAATGTAGGAAAATGTCCGGAGGTAATTCACAGGGGCATAATCAGAGAAATACAGGCTGAGACACAGGGGAGAGCAAGGTGTTTTAAAAGCTTGGCCTAACAAGCTTGCTATAAAGAAAAAGAAAGAGGCGGAGAGGTTTAGGGGAGGATTAACAGAGCTTAGGGCCAAGGCAGTAGAATGCACAGCCGCCAATGGCAAGACAAATGGAGGAGCCCAGAGTTGGAGGACTGCAGAGGTCTCAGAGGATCTGGAGGTTACAGTTATAGAGAGGGTGAAGCCATGAAAAGAGTTGAACACGAGGATGTGATTTGTAAATGTGAGTTGTTAGTGGTCTGGTAGGAAAACTTAATCCACCCAAAGAGGGGAGGAAAACATTTAGGAAATGGAAGCAAATGCCTAGAATTGTATCTTACTTATCAAATGATCCAGAGAGAAGTGTCTGTGCTTCAAATGGATGCCAGCAGAGAGTCTGTACCTGAAAGGGAAAAAAATGAGTGAACAAAAGATTCATAATAACGTAGTCAAGCTTGAACTGATTACACTGTGCACAGGCGCTGTAAGCCTGATGATTACAATGTGCACAGACCCTCTAAACCTGAAAATGATTACAGTGTGTACAGACCTGAAGATGATTACTGTGCACTAACCCTGTAAACCTATGCCAGATACAGTGTGCACTAACCCTGTACACCTGCAGATGGTTAGTATGCAGACCCAGTAAACCTACACCAGATTAGTGTGCACAGACCCTATAAACCTGCAAATGATTACAGTGTGCACAGACCTGAAGATGATTACAGTGTGCAAAGACCCAGTAAGCCTGAAGATGAATAGTGTGCACAGACCCTGTAAAGGCAGCGGATCCCAAATCATGGGCTGTGATCCCCATTGGGGTTGTGAGCTCCGAGGCAGCAATGGTAACCGTGGAGTGCAGGCTCTGCCAGCTCAGTTCTGGGACTGGCTCTGAGGCCCCTTGATTAGCATGCACACTTCTTCTGTGTGTGCAATTTGAATGGCATGTCATTAAATCACTAAGCAGGGTGGCAGTCGCAGGCCTTCTCTCTATGATAGGCCCAGGTTAATGGATGCCATCTTAACAGGGGCAATGTATAGGGCACAGATACAGATAGAGAGAGGTAGCGCGAGAGAGAGAAAAAGAGAGGTAGCGCGAGAGAGAGAGAAAAAGAGGTAGCGCGAGAGAGAGAGAAAGAGAGGTAGCACGAGAGAGAGAAAAAGAGAGGTAGCGCGAGAGAGAGAGAGAAAGAGAGGTAGCGCGAGAGAGAGAGAGGTAGCGCGAGAGAGAAAGAGAGGTAGCGCGAGAGAGAAAGAGAGGTAGCGCGAGAGAGAGAGAAAAAGAGAGGTAGCGCGAGAGAGAGAAAGAGAGGTAGCGCGAGAGAGAGAGAGAGAGGTAGCGCGAGAGAGAGAGAGAGAGGTAGCGCGAGAGAGAGAGAAAGAGGTAGCGCGAGAGAGAGAGAAAGAGAGGTAGCGCGAGAGAGAGAAAGAGAGGTAGCGCGAGAGAGAGAGAGAGAGGTAGCGAGAGAGAGAGAGAGGTAGCGCGAGAGAGAAAGAGAGGTAGCGCGAGAGAGAGAAAAAGAGAGGTAGCGCGAGAGAGAGAAAGAGAGGTAGCGCGAGAGAGAGAGAGAAAGAGAGGTAGCGCGAGAGAGAGAGAGAGAGGTAGCGCGAGAGAGAGAGAAAGAGAGGTAGCGCGAGAGAGAGAGAGGTAGCGCGAGAGAGAGAGATAGCACAAGAGAGAAAGGTAGCGCGAGAGAGAGAGAAAAAGAGAGGTAGCGCGAGAGAGAGAAAGAGAGGTAGCGCGAGAGAGAGAAAAAGAGAGGTAGCGCGAGAGAGAGAAAGAGAGGTAGCGCGAGAGAGAGAGAGAAAGAGAGGTAGCGCGAGAGAGAGAAAGAGAGGTAGCGCGAGAGAGAGAAAGAGAAGTAGCGCGAGAGAGAGAGATAGCACAAGAGAGAAAGGTAGCGCGAGAGAGAGAGAAAGAGAGGTAGCGCGAGAGAGAGAAAGAGAGGTAGCGCGAGAGAGAGAGATAGCACAAGAGAGAAAGGTAGCGCGAGAGAGAGAGAAAAAGAGAGGTAGCGCGAGAGAGAGAAAGAGAGGTAGCGCGAGAGAGAGAAAAAGAGAGGTAGCGCGAGAGAGAGAAAAAGAGAGGTAGCGCGAGAGAGAGAAAGAGAGGTAGCGCGAGAGAGAGAGAGAAAGAGAGGTAGCGCGAGAGAGAGAGAGAGGTAGCGCGAGAGAGAGAGAAAGAGAGGTAGCGCGAGAGAGAGAAAGAGAGGTAGCGCGAGAGAGAGAAAGAGAGGTAGCGCGAGAGAGAGAAAGAGAGGTAGCGCGAGAGAGAGAGAAAAAGAGAGGTAGCGCGAGAGAGAGAAAGAGAGGTAGCGCGAGAGAGAGAGGTAGCGCGAGAGAGAGAGAGAAAGAGAGGTAGCGCGAGAGAGAGAGGTAGCGCGAGAGAGAGAGAGAAAGAGAGGTAGCGCGAGAGAGAGAGGTAGCGCGAGAGAGAGAGAGAAAGAGAGGTTGCGCGAGAGAGAGAGAGAGGTAGCGCGAGAGAGAGAGGTAGCGCGAGAGAGAGAGAGAAAGAGAGGTAGCGCGAGAGAGAGAGAGAAAGAGAGGTTGCGCGAGAGAGAGAGAGAGATAGCGCGAGAGAGAAAGAGAGGTAGCGCGAGAGAGAAAGAGAGGTAGCGCGAGAGAGAAAGAGAGGTAGCGCGAGAGAGAAAGAGAGGTAGCGCGAGAGAGAAAGAGAGGTAGCGCGAGAGAGAAAGAGAGGTAGCGCGAGAGAGAAAGAGAGGTAGCGCGAGAGAGAAAGAGAGGTAGCGCGAGAGAGAAAGAGAGGTAGCGCGAGAGAGAAAGAGAGGTAGCGCGAGAGAGAGAGAAAGAGAGGTAGCGCGAGAGAGAGAGAGGTAGCGCGAGAGAGAAAGAGAGGTAGCGCAAGAGAGAGAGAAAGAGAGGTAGCGTGAGAGAGAGAGAAAGAGAGGTAGCGCGAGAGAGAGAGAAAGAGAGGTAGCGCGAGAGAGAGAGAAACAGAGGTAGCGCGAGAGAGAGAGAGAGAGAGGTAGCGCGAGAGAGAGAGAAAGAGAGGTAGCGCGAGAGAGAGAGAGAGGTAGCGCGAGAGAGAGAGAAAGAGAGGTAGCGCGAGAGAGAGAGAAAGAGAGGTAGCGCAAGAGAGAGAGAGAAAGAGGTAGCGCAAGAGAGAGAGAGAAAGAGAGGTAGCGCGAGAGAGAGAGAAAGAGAGGTAGCGCGAGAGGTAGCGAGAAAGAGAGGTAGCGCGAGAGAGAGAGAAAGAGAGGTAGCGCGAGAGAGAGAGAAAGAGAGGTAGCGCGAGAGAGAGGTAGCGAGAAAGAGAGGTAGCGCGAGAGAGAGAGAAAGAGAGGTAGCGCGAGAGAGAGAAAGAGAGGTAGCGCGAGAGAGAGAGAAAGAGAGGTAGCGCGAGAGAGAGAGAAAGAGAGGTAGCGCGAGAGAGAGAGAAAGAGAGGTAGCGCGAGAGAGAGAGAAAGAGAGGTAGCGCGAGAGAGAGAGAAAGAGAGGTAGCGCGAGAGAGAGAGAGAGGTAGCGCGAGAGAGAGAGAAAGAGAGGTAGCGCGAGAGAGAGAAAGAGAGGTAGCGCGAGAGAGAGAGAAAGAGAGGTAGCGCGAGAGAGAGAGAAAGAGAGGTAGCGCGAGAGAGAGAGAAAGAGAGGTAGCGCGAGAGAGAGAGAGGTAGCGCGAGAGAGAGAGAAAGAGAGGTAGCGCGAGAGAGAAAGAGAGGTAGCGCGAGAGAGAGAGAAAGAGGTAGCGCAAGAGAGAGAGAGAAAGAGGTAGCGCGAGAGAGAGAAAGAGGTAGCGCGAGAGAGAGGTAGCGAGAAAGAGAGGTAGCGCGACCGAGAGAGAAAGAGAGGTAGCGAGACTGAGAGAGAAAGAGAGGTAGCG
This sequence comes from Carcharodon carcharias, assembly GCF_017639515.1. NCBI lineage: Eukaryota > Metazoa > Chordata > Chondrichthyes > Lamniformes > Lamnidae > Carcharodon > Carcharodon carcharias. The sequence goes on from NC_054487.1 coordinate 82,317,322, forward strand.
AGACCGAGAGAGAAAGAGAGGTAGCGAGACCGAGAGAGAAAGAGAGGTAGCGAGACCGAGAGAGAAAGAGAGGTAGCGAGACCGAGAGAGAAAGAGAGGTAGCGAGACCGAGAGAGAAAGAGAGGTAGCGAGACCGAGAGAGAAAGAGAGGTAGCGAGACCGAGAGAGAAAGAGAGGTAGCGAGACCGAGAGAGAAAGAGAGGTAGCGAGACCGAGAGAGAAAGAGAGGTAGCGAGACCGAGAGAGAAAGAGAGGTAGCGAGACCGAGAGAGAAAGAGAGGTAGCGAGACCGAGAGAGAAAGAGAGGTAGCGAGACCGAGAGAGAAAGAGAGGTAGCGAGACCGAGAGAGAAAGAGAGGTAGCGAGACCGAGAGAGAAAGAGAGGTAGCGAGACCGAGAGAGAAAGAGAGGTAGCGAGACCGAGAGAGAAAGAGAGGTAGCGAGACCGAGAGAGAAAGAGAGGTAGCGAGACCGAGAGAGAAAGAGAGGTAGCGAGACCGAGAGAGAAAGAGAGGTAGCGAGACCGAGAGAGAAAGAGAGGTAGCGAGACCGAGAGAGAAAGAGAGGTAGCGAGACCGAGAGAGAAAGAGAGGTAGCGAGACCGAGAGAGAAAGAGAGGTAGCGAGACCGAGAGAGAAAGAGAGGTAGCGAGACCGAGAGAGAAAGAGAGGTAGCGAGACCGAGAGAGAAAGAGAGGTAGCGAGACCGAGAGAGAAAGAGAGGTAGCGAGACCGAGAGAGAAAGAGAGGTAGCGAGACCGAGAGAGAAAGAGAGGTAGCGAGACCGAGAGAGAAAGAGAGGTAGCGAGACCGAGAGAGAAAGAGAGGTAGCGAGACCGAGAGAGAAAGAGAGGTAGCGAGACCGAGAGAAAGGGAGGTAGCGAGACCGAGAGAGAAAGGGAAGTAGCGAGACCGAGAGGGAAAGAGAGGTAGCGAGACCGAGAGGGAAAGAGAGGTAGCGAAACCGAGAGAGAAAGAGAGGTAGCGAGACCGAGAGAGAAAGAGAGGTAGCGAGACCGAGAGAGAAAGAGAGGTAGCGAGACCGAGAGAGAAAGAGAGGTAGCGAGACCGAGAGAGAAAGAGAGGTAGCGAGACCGAGAGAGAAAGAGAGGTAGCGAGACCGAGAGAGAAAGAGAGGTAGCGAGACCGAGAGAGAAAGAGAGGTAGCGAGACCGAGAGAGAAAGAGAGGTAGCGAGAACGAGAGAGAAAGAGAGGTAGCGAGACCGAGAGAGAAAGAGAGGTAGCGAGACCGAGAGAGAAAGAGAGGTAGCGAGACCGAGAGAGAAAGAAAGGTAGCGAGACCGAGAGAGAAAGAAAGGTAGCGAGAGAGAGAAAGAAAGAAAAAGAACACGTGAAAGCAAGAGATGGGTGAGATTCCAGTGTCACAGTGACACAGAAAGGGACGGATGGTGGCACAGGGATACTATGCCCCCCACCCCCATCACAAACATGTTCTTGTAACTAAACTCCTCGCTCTTCCACTCTCAATCTAGGGTCATGCCAATTTTGATAATCAAAATGGGGTCAGAATAGGAAAAAGTTTGGGAAATGCTGATCTAATCAATGGCATCACCATCGCTGAACATCCTTCATCAACACTGTGGGGGGTTACCATTGACAATAAACTTAACTGGGTGAATCATGTAAATACTGGGGCTACAGGAGCAGGTCAGAGGGATGAGAGCCAGCATTCGTTGCCCATCTCTAATTGCTCTTGAGGTGGTGGTTGTAAGCTGCCTTTTGAACTGCTGCAGCCTATGTACTGCAGGTACACCCACAGTGCTGTTAAACAGGGAGTTCCCATAGCCTGTCCATCATCTGCAAGGCACAAGTCAGGAATACGATGGAATACTCACTTTCTGAAGCACAAACAACATTCAAGAAGCTCAAAATAATTTAGGTCAAGCCTTCTGCTTGATCGGCGCCTGATCCACCACTGGCGTACTGTGGCAGCAGTATGCACCATCTACAACATGCATAGCAGTAAACTCGATAATGTTCCTTTGACAGCACTTTCCAAACTCGCAACCTCCATCACCCAGAAGGACAAGGGCAGCAGACATAGGAGACAGGAGAACACCACTACCTGCAAGTTCCCCTCCAAAACACACACCATCCTGGAAATATAACGTCATTCTTTCACTGTCGCTGAGTTAAAATCCTGGAACTCCCTCCCTAACAGCACTGTGTGGGTGTACCTACACCACATGGACTGCAACGTTCAAGAAGGCAGCTCACCACCAACTTCTCAAGGGCAATTAGGGATAGGCAATAAATGCTGGCCTAGCCAGCAACGCTCACATCCCGTGAAAGAATTAAAATCACATTGGTCTCAGCAGACAAGGACCTAGACTCTGGACTTTCCTCCCTAAGCCTCTCTACCTCCTACAAGACATTCCTTAAAACCTATCTTTTTGACCAAGTTTTTGGTCATTTGCCTTAATAACTTCTATGTGGCGCGGTGTCAATTTGTTTGAAAAGCTCTTGCCTCGGTCTATGTTTAAGGGACTAAATAGTATTAAGTTGTTATTTTTTAGCTATGGTCGATCTGAGAGTTTAAAGTTTGCGCATCGTTCAGCCATTTGTTCTAGTTGAAGATCAAGTACTTTGAAGGCTCAGAGTGGAATCTGCAGCTGGTCTTCATATTCAGAAGTGAGTTTATTATTTTGTGCAGAGGCCAATTTTGAATGATCATCTCTCAAGCACCAGGACAAAACTGACAGAGCCACTGCAGCACAGTAACAAATCTCAGAATTTGCAGACGATATCAGAGGTATGACTGAGATGCAGGTACTGCAGCGATGTACGGGGTCAGTCAGGTGTTGAGATGCAGGTACTGCAGCGATGTACCTGGGTCAGTCAGGTGTTGAGATGCAGGTACTGCAGCGATGTACCGGGGTCAGTCAGGTGTTGAGATGCAGGTACTGCAGCGATGTACGGGGTCAGTCAGGTGTTGAGATGCAGGTACTGCAGCGATGTACGGGGTCAGTCAGGTGTTGAGATGCCGGTACTGCAGCGATGTACCGGGGTCAGTCCGGTGTTGAGATGCAGGTACTGCAGCGATGTACAGGGATCAGTCGAGTGCTGAGATGCAGGTACTGTAGTGATGTACCGGGGTCAGTCAGGTGTTGAGATGCAGGTACTGCAGTGATGTACAGGGATCAGTCGAGTGTTGAGATGCAGGTACTGCAGTGATGTACCGGCATCAGTCAGGTGTTGAGATGCAGGTACTGTAGTGATGTACCGAGGTCAGTCAAGTGTTGAGATGCAGGTACTGTAGTGATGTACCGGGGTCAGTCAGGTGTTGAGATGCAGGTACTGCAGTGATGTACAGGGATCAGTCGAGTGTTGAGATGCAGGTACTGCAGTGATGTACCGGCATCAGTCAGGTGTTGAGATGCAGGTACTGTAGTGATGTACCGAGGTCAGTCGAGTGTTGAGATGCAGGTACTGTAGTGATGTACCGGGGTCAGTCGGGTGTTGAGATGCAGGTACTGTAGTGATGTACAGGGATCAGTCGAGTGTTGAGATGCAGGTACTGCAGTGATGTACCGGGGTCAGTCGAGTGTTGAGATGCAGGTACTGTAGTGATGTACAGGGATCAGTCGAGTGTTGAGATGCAGGTACTGTAGTGATGTACCGGGGTCAGTCGGGTGTTGAGATGCAGGTACTGTAGTGATGTACAGGGATCAGTCGAGTGTTGAGATGCAGGTTCTGCAGCGATGTACCTGGGTCAGTCAGGTGTTGAGATGCAGGTACTGCAGCGATGTACAGGGATCAGTCGAGTGTTGAGATGCAGGTTATGCAGTGATGTACCGGGGTCAGTCGAGTGTTGAGATGCAGGTACTGCAGTGATGTACAGGGATCAGTCGAGTGTTGAGATGCAGGTACTGCAGTGATGTACCGGGGTCAGTCGGGTGTTGAGATGCAGGTACTGCAGTGATGTACCGGGGTCAGTCAGGTGTTGAGATGCAGATACTGTAGTGATGTACAGGGATCAGTCGAGTGTTGAGATGCAGGTACTGTAGTGATGTACAGGGGTCAGTCGGGTGTTGAGATGCAGGTACTGCAGTGAGGTACTGGGGTCAGTCAGGTGTTGAGATGCAGGTACTGTAGTGATGTATGGGGGTCAGTCGGGTGTTGAGATGCAGGTACTGCAGTGATGTACCGGGGTCAGTCGAGTGTTGAGATGCAGGTACTGCAGTGATGTATCGGGGTCAGTCGAGTGTTGAGATGCAGGTACTGCAGTGATGTACCGGGGTCAGTCGAGCGTTGAGATGCAGGTACTGTAGTGATGTACCGGGGTCAGTCAGGTGTTGAGATGCAGGTACTGCAGTGATGTACAGGGATCAGTCGAGTGTTGAGATGCAGGTACTGCAGTGATGTACCGGCATCAGTCAGGTGTTGAGATGCAGGTACTGTAGTGATGTACCGAGGTCAGTCAAGTGTTGAGATGCAGGTACTGTAGTGATGTACCGGGGTCAGTCAGGTGTTGAGATGCAGGTACTGCAGTGATGTACAGGGATCAGTCGAGTGTTGAGATGCAGGTACTGCAGTGATGTACCGGCATCAGTCAGGTGTTGAGATGCAGGTACTGTAGTGATGTACCGAGGTCAGTCGAGTGTTGAGATGCAGGTACTGTAGTGATGTACCGGGGTCAGTCGGGTGTTGAGATGCAGGTACTGTAGTGATGTACAGGGATCAGTCGAGTGTTGAGATGCAGGTACTGTAGTGATGTACCGGGGTCAGTCGGGTGTTGAGATGCAGGTACTGTAGTGATGTACAGGGATCAGTCGAGTGTTGAGATGCAGGTACTGTAGTGATGTACCGGGGTCAGTCGAGTGTTGAGATGCAGGTACTGCAGCGATGTACCTGGGTCAGTCAGGTGTTGAGATGCAGGTACTGCAGCGATGTACAGGGATCAGTCGAGTGTTGAGATGCAGGTAATGCAGTGATGTACCGGGGTCAGTCGAGTGTTGAGATGCAGGTACTGCAGTGATGTACAGGGATCAGTCGAGTGTTGAGATGCAGGTACTGCAGTGATGTACCGGGGTCAGTCGGGTGTTGAGATGCAGGTACTGCAGTGATGTACCGGGGTCAGTCAGGTGTTGAGATGCAGATACTGTAGTGATGTACAGGGATCAGTCGAGTGTTGAGATGCAGGTACTGTAGTGATGTACAGGGGTCAGTCGGGTGTTGAGGTGCAGGTACTGCAGTGATGTACTGGGGTCAGTCAGGTGTTGAGATGCAGGTACTGTAGTGATGTATGGGGGTCAGTCGGGTGTTGAGATGCAGGTACTGCAGTGATGTACCGGGGTCAGTCGAGTGTTGAGATGCAGGTACTGCAGTGATGTACCGGGGTCAGTCGAGTGTTGAGATGCAGGTACTGCAGTGATGTATCGGGGTCAGTCGAGTGTTGAGATGCAGGTACTGCAGTGATGTACCGGGGTCAGTCGAGCGTTGAGATGCAGGTACTGCAGTGATGTACAGGGATCAATCGAGTGTTGAGATGCAGGTACTGCAGCGATGTACCGGGGTCAGTCGAGTGTTGAGATGCAGGTACTGCAGTGATGTATGGGGGTCAGTCGAGTGTTGAAATGCAGGTTCTGCAGCGATGTACAGGGATCAGTTGAGTGTTGAGATGCAGGTACTGTAGTGATGTACGGTGGTCAGTGGGGTGTTGAGATGCAGGTTCTGCAGTGATGAACAGGGATCAGTCGAGTGTTGAGATGCAGGTACTGTAGCGATGTACTGGGGTCAGTCAGGTGCTGCTTCACTAGCTCTTTGAACAGTCTCACCAGTGACATTAATAGTATGGGCTTCACCGTGACTGATGAAAGTAAAGACCGAAATTGGCTGCAGACCAGAGCACAGCCACATGGTGAAACCTAGTGCAAAAGCAGCATCTGACCCAAAGTCTAGCATCATTCTTACTGAAAAGGGTAAGAGAAGCTCAAGAGAGAATCAATTAAATGCTCACAGTCTACTTTCTCTGTTGTCAGGAACTTCATCGACAGGAGTTGCATTCTAACAGAATGAGCTAGTTAGTGAGAAGACAGTGTCAGCACCAGATACTTTGGCTCATAGGCATTTGTGCCAGCTGTGGCTCAGTTGGTAACACTTTTACCTCTGATCACACGATTGTGGGTTCAACTCCCACTCTGGGACTGGAGCACAAAAATCAAAGTTAACATTACAGTGCTGTACCGAAGCAGTGTAGCACTGTCGGAGATGCCATCCTTTGGATGAGGGATTAAGGTGAGGCCCCATCTGCCTTCTTGGGTGAATGTAAAAGATCCCATGGCACTATTTCGAAGAAGAACCGGGGAGTTCTCCCTGGTGTCCTGGCCACTGATCATCCCAGAGCCAACAACACTAAAAAGCAGACCTGATCATTACCACCTTGCTGTTTGTGGGAGCTTGCTGCACACAAATTAGCTGCCATTTACAATGCTACTTCAAAAAGTACTTCAATGGCTGTAAAACACTTAGTGAGGCCCCACAATCATAAAAATGGCTATATAAATGCAAGTCTTTATTTCAGAATCCCATCAACATTCAAAAATAACATTACTAATGTTAGCAGGATCTGGCTCCACAATAAATACCTGAACCAGTCAAACACTGCCAGGCATGGTAAGCATATTTGGGTATTATTATTATGCCTAAACCCATAAGCTAGGCCCAGTGTGAGGGCGTTGTTACAAGACACTGGGACCAATTTCCCTCAGTGTAGACTTCAGACAGGTATACAGTGGAGTGTAGTCAGTTGTCGGCCAATAGTTCCAACATGGGATGGACGTCATTAATATTCGCCCACCCAAGGTATCTGTGATCCTTGTTCTGGGGCCCCTGAGCCACTGTAATCCCTCAGTTCTGATGAAAAATGACAATTTTCAAGTCTTCCTTTGTATTTCCTCATGCTAGGCTACATTCCAGTGAACCTGCTCTGTACCCTCTCTAAAGCTTCTATATCCTCCCTAGAGTGTTGAGCCTGACGTTGCTCACAGTCCTCCGACTGTGGTCTCATTAAGCACAGAAACAAAAGCAAAACTCAGCTTTACAAACTGCTGGGTCTGAACACATCTAAAATAACAGAAAATGTTGGAAACACTCAGCAGATTTGGCAGCATTTGTGGAGACAGAAACGGAGTGATATTTCAGGCCAAGGACCTTTCTTCAGTTTTATATAGTGTTATTATTTCCTCTCCCTGCAGTGTGAAGCCTAATACCGCTGCTAGTGCTGAAATCCTAGAGCCTGCTCCTGCTGACACTCAGTGCCTACGTCCATATGAAGGATGGTCAGAAGTAGAGTGCTAGAAAGTGAGGAGTTTCTGAGGTCACGAAAGTGGAGTGCAGGCAGAACATAAAGCTTGATAGCATAAATGCCACAAGTTGAAAACTTTTGTGAAGAAGTTTGGGAGTACGAGGCTGGTTAAAAAGCCAGATGCCAACACTGGTCTCGAGAGTATAAAATCACACCCTGAATTGGTTCAGTCATCTAGGTACATTGCGTCGTATTTATAGAACAATCTGACTAAAACTTCATGTAACGTTAACTGTTGAGACAATACAGATAGCAAGGTTTCTTGATACTGGATTTCCATAGTGCAAAAGTACACAAACACAGATGTTGCCTCTAGAATTCAGCTATCCATTTTCCCTGATCCCAGCTTGATTGGGTTCTTTACTGGGCATTGAAGTGCCGCCGAATTCCTGCCTCTCACCTAAGAAATGCTTTAAACATTTGACACTGTAGTATTTAGGAAGGAGAGAAACATTCCACAGTGGGAAGTGGATCAAAGGCCAGTCATTTGTCCTAAACTGCCACTTACAGCAGAGAACCGGCTTTATCACGCAAAGGCTTTAATCTCGTAGCTCTATTAACAGGATTACTCTTCTCAGAATGTTGATTACGGAAAAATTACGGGGCAAAAGCTTAAAAGGAGGCTGAGAAACAAATGCTGAAAACCAATTCTGAACAAGAAGAAAAAACGTAGGTTATTAATTACTACCTGATATGCGTCTTCCTGTACAAAAGAGTAATGATTGTTATGCAAAAGAGTGAAGACTTGATAGTACTTCCAAGTGTTAGCTTGGTGCCAATGTTCTTTATAAACTATGCTGAATTTTATTTTCATACAGGAAAGTAAAGCATGGGCACATGGGAGAGATGTTGTGGTCCTGTTTTCTCATACTCAGTCTCCCTTCCCTAAGTTACCACTACAGTACTGATCTGTACTGTGAAAACTGATCCGGCCTGATGAATATAAATGGCATGGGAGTAACCACACTGGTTCTACTCTGCTGCTGCTCTCACTCTCCTCTATTTAAAGCACTGGGCCCAGCTCTGCCCTGGAGACAGTACAGGAAGAGCTAGAAGGTTGTGTCAGAGCTAGCTGAGTGAGTTCTTTTTCTGTTAATTTTCAGTGCCAATTTTGTCCCCTTTCCTGAGACTGTTGTCTGTTGGAGTATGATCCCATGGTCAATGTTCATTCTTCAGAACTTTACCCAAGCGTCCATCATTCACATGCAAGGGTTGATGGTGAGCATCTGCAGATTATTTGGCTGCAAAGGAACAGAGCTGGACCTATACTCATTCTCTACTGATGCATGCACATTCTGGGACAGTGGGGGTGGAATCACTGGATAGCAATCAGTAGCGAGGATCCTGGATATTCCTCCTCCTCTCTAACTAATGGGTGCTGGGGCCAGAGGTCTAGTCCTACTACACTCATTCTGCAGGATCCTTATTTTACAGAAAGAAAAATGCTCATTAAACAAAGATCCCTCAGGGTTTTTAAATCTCTAGCAACTGCAGAATCCTTAATTACCTACCCAGAATCCAGTTATTTTTCTGCTGATTGAAACAGTTATGATACAGAAGTCCCTTATGATGCACATAGCAATATCTGCACTCCTGCTGTGCAATATCTCTGCAGGGGCTGTCAGGAAAAAATGTTACAATCACTGCCTGCTGCAAATAAGGGAAGCACAGGAAGGGTCCAGCTAATTGAAGGCTCAAACCAGCACTTAACATAGTAATAAGGATAATTAGCGTTTAGAGAGGCTGAATTACAGCAAACACTAACTGTCAAATAATGAGGACTGTACGGGCCATAAATTCAAGAGGAACGTTCACTTTTCTGGGAGTGAGGAAGATCAGAAGAGTTGTGCATTACGAGACGCGATTCACCGTGCCGCTGCTGGCCCACCGCTACCTCGCCACAATTCACCACACTGCCGCTACCTCGCCACGATTCACCACACTGCCGCTACCTCACCACCGCACCGTTGCTGGCTCGCCACGATTCACCACACACTCATTACCATACCCATTTCTAACTGTGCAGGCAAGAAGAACCTTTCCTCCAAAGCCGCACACGGACAATGATTATTCTTTAAAAGAGAGCTGAAAAGCAGATACGTGAACATCAATAAATGACAATGCTGCCTGGACTACCTTGGTGCTGTTCCAAGATGGCATCACATGCTCTAACTAGCACTAGCATGGTCTATTGTTAAATAGCTATCCAAGTGCCATAAACACCTGTCCGTGAACATGTCCTTACTTTGGGAATTTGCTTTTTTACACAGCCTATCCTCCCTTCACCACACAAAAGGCTAACTGTTCCCTTTCAGCAACATGTGTTTGGAGTCCTGAGTAGACCAGAATCTTTCCGATTTAGATGCAAGCACTGGGGAGCAGCATTCAGAATGGAAAGAATACCAGCCCTCAATACCAAGCTGAAATGCCATGTCCGCTTATTCTGAACAACTGGTTAAAATATTTTCCCTCTTACTCTCCAGTTATTTTAAAGGATTACTTTATGTTGGAAGTTCTTCTGCTGGAGTGATGTACCCCTTTAAAGGCCAGGTTCTAACTGATTTGAGAATAGTTGGTAAGCCACATTTAAATTAACATTAGGTACAAATAAAACAAACACTATTCTACCTGTTTAAACAATCAGGGAATTCACACAAGGCCCCTCCAATCTAGTAAAAATCTTGTATTTACGGTGTCTCAACATGTTCCCAGATATCTCAATACAATTAAATGCTTCTGAATTGTAGTCACTGTTATAATGGATGAACCAGGGCAGCCAATTTGAGCACAGCAAACTCTCATAAACAGAAAATGTGAGAACGATCAAATAATCTGTTTTAGTGAATGTTGGTTGAGATAAATATTGACCAGAAGAACTCCTGTGTCCTTTTTCAAATAGTACCGCGGGATCTTTTGTATCCAATGGGCCAAATTGCCACCTTCTGTACTGTAAATTTTCTAAGAGCATCCTATAGATTCAAACAGCATTTCCAATGCAACAAAGCAAAAAAATTTTCTTCCATCAGAATCTTTCACTAACTACAAGCTTGTAACAGCTGTTAGATGGGAACAAGTGCAATGTGGTACAGTACCAACCTGAAACCAGATCAAACAAGCTAATACTTAATCTTCAAAGCCACAGTCGAACATAATCCCAGTCTGGACTGGGCTACATCACAACTCCAGGTCCCTAATCTCAAAGCAACTCTTGGTTGGGGAGGGTGCCTAGGCTTTTGTGTGCCTACTACTAACTAGTTCCAAAGTACGTGCCCATCAATCCATGGGCAGTAATCTAAACTCAGAGGGCACAAAGGGACAGCTAGGGGCCAGCCTCCCGTGGTGTGTGGCAGACAAATCTAACACTGTGGCTTTATGCATTATAATTGTACCCCTGAAGTCAGTATTTCCAAGGGAACTAATGTCTATAACAGTATTTGTACCAGAATGGTGAAACTCCAGGTGGAACTTGTGCCGCACACACTCCGATTAATGTAGGTTCTACAAGGGCCCAACCAGCAGCCCTCAGAGGGAGGCTGGCAAAGACCAGGTAATTTTCAAACTTGTAAGCTTTTTTCCACCCCAAAAAAACCCCATGGTTCCCCTTCTTATTGCCTTTGCAGAAATGCAGTGGGATTCCATCAGGCAGTGCTCATCTGCACCACCCCCCCCCCCCACCAATCTCCATTGCCACCCACCTTGGACCTACCCGAAAGCCAGTGGCAGAATCATATAGTCCCGGAAATCGTGGGCGAGCTGCCTAGATACACACTAGATCGCCACAGTTCACTGCTTAGAACGAGGGCAGAGGTCAAATATTGGCGCCACGGATACACACGAATTCTGATGAAGAGTCATATGGACACGAAATGTCGACTGTGTTCCTCTCCGCAGATGCCGTCAGACCTGCTGACCTTTTCCAGGTATTTTTGTTTTTGTGCATTGGAATCATTCCCTGTCTCCAGACTGTGTCAACACAGGAGCTCAAACAATTTTCCATCCCACTTCATATACGACCTAGTACACCACAGGCTGTACATCTTAAGGCACCAACTACAATCCGTTCAGTCCACTTAACACAAAATGGCTTACTGCTGCTCATTTACTGTTCCTGAGCTGAAATGTCGCTGATAAAACACAGCTCGCTAGCTCGACTGAGAAACAAATGGTAGTGACAACCGACAAAGCCTCATCGAGCAGGTCTGAACATTTTTGATATATCAAAACCTAAGTAACATGTGGAGTTAATAGGTGATCCAGCTGGAGATTGGCACAGATGGTTAATGGGCAAATTGTACGTTGGCACACAAGAGCCAGTAATTACCCTTTCTGGGAATCAGACCGGACAACCACGAATGAAAGGGACTGCTGCGAAACCCACAAAGTCAGCTGAGGTTTTTGGTCAAAAAAACAATGAATAAGTTAATCTTTCTGTATTTTCCCAGTACTGAGAAAAACAAGGTAATCAAGTTAGATAGAAGATGGTTAACTCTGCATGACAGCCGTCGATCAGATTCATTTGTTCCGACATCAAATCGCAATTCCCTCACATCTTGTATTAACAATCGATTAGTTCACTGAAACGCACAACAGATTCCTCATGTGCACGCAACCAGAAAAAACACTTTAAAGATGTTTACATTGCAGCCCTGGGTCCATTAGCTGAAATCCCAAACAGATCTGCTCACTACCAGAGAGGAGTTTATTTACTGGGTGTAACCCTTTACCACCACTCAGAGTTTCTTCAGACTTGTATGAAATCTCTCACCAATCCAAGCCACTGTTTCTAGCCAATGACAACAGCAGGTGAGCCACACAAGATCAAAGCACACAGCCTAAACATAAAGGCAGTAAATAATTTTAAAAATATTATTCTTGGAATGTGGGTGCCTTTGGCAATTATTGCCCATCATGAGTTGCCTTGAGGTGGGTAGCGGTGAGCTGTCTTCTTGAAGCACTGGTGGTAGGTTTGATACAAACTGAGTGGCTTGCCAGTCCACTGCAGAGGGCAGTTAAGAACATAAGAACTAGGAGCAGGAGTAGGCAATTCAGCCCCTCGAGCCTGACCCGCCATTCAATACGATCATGGCTGATCTCATTTCGGCCTCAATTCCAATTTCCTGCCCTCTCCCCATAACCTTTCAACCCGTTACTAATTAAAAATCTGTCTATCTCCTCCTTAAATTTATTCAGCATCCTGGCAACCACTGCACTCTGAGGTAGTGAATTCCACAGATTCACCACCCTTTGAGAAAAGTAATTCCTCATCTCTGATTTAAATCTCCCGCCCCTTAGCCTAAAACCACGGCCTCTTGTTCTAGAATGTCCCACAAGGGGAAACATCCGCTCCACGTGTATTTTGTCTATCCCCTTTAGTATCTTATATACCTCAATTAGATCTCCTCTCACCCTTCTAAACTCTAGCGAGTATTGGCCTAAACTGCTCAATCTCTCCTCATAAGACAAGCCCCGCATCTCTGGAATCAATCTAGTGAACCTCCTCCGAAGAGTCAATCATTTGCGTGGGACTGGAGTCATATTAAGCACAGAGTAAGGACCACACTCTCATTTTATATTGGAAATAGCTTCCAGTACTGGTGCAATGATGACAAACCTTTGGAATGCTGATGGACAAAGCGAATGCTTCCGGGAATTTAGTTTGCTGATCCCCATTCTTAATGGTACATGGCACCTTTTATTCACTTGGCACTAAATGTTAATATGTTAACTAGAATGTACAGAACTGCACCTAATGCAGAGCAATGAGAAATTTACAGAACTGCACTGAACTTATGCTCAGACCCTGCAGCAACAAAGCTTAAATCAGACTGGTCTGCATTTTAATTATTCAATATTTTTACCCCACAGCATCAAGATCCTACTGCCTTGTCTCGTAAGTACACTTTTTCTAAATACTGCAGGATTTATGTTTAATTTGCTGAATGAATATTTACTCCATATTTATAATTAGATACTGGACTGTTTAAATTTGCAGAGTGGAGTCACAGCTCAGTTTATAGCATGGCAAATGTCCTAGACTTAAACAGGGCACACAAGTGCACTCAGTAGCTAATAAATCTGCAACATTACGGCTTGAATGGATTTCAGTCCAGGAACAGCTAAACCTGGGAACTGATTCAGGGAGGCAAGAAATGATAAGATTGCTGTGTATAGGATTCTAAAGGGAGGATAATATTGACCATGACAAGCTGTTCCACCTTGTCCAGAAAAGTAGGAGAGGACACAGCCTGTGCTTCAAGCTGAGGGTGGTGAGGAGGTGGTGTTCAAAACTAATCTAGGGAAACAATACTCCAGTGAAGTGATCAAACTGTATGGAACACACTCCCGAAGGAGTTTTGTAGGGGCTAGATAGATTAAATCTGTTTTGGTCACAGAACTTGTGTAAAGAACCACAGTACCAATTGATGTATTCTCTTTGTCAGTTGAACATCACTGCAAGGTTAAAATTGCCTGTATGATTTTCCCATTTACTGAAGTAGGTCAAAGAATTCCAGAAAAGATGTTTTTCTTTTTTCACTAACTGGTACAAGGCATCTATTATTCACACCTAACATTGCAAACCCAGAGCATGAAGTGGCTGAGACTGTTGATGCTTCTGAAGAGAAGGCTCAGGGGAGATTATTCAAGATTCTTGACAGAACTGACAAATAGAACTCCAATAGTATGCTGTAGGTGCCACAGACTCTGCAGAACATGGGCTGGAGTTTAAAACAAGCTAAAGCGTACCTACTTCAAAAAATTTGTGGAAAGGACTGTCCAGGGAGCAGTGGAGACACATTAAAGGGAGAATGAGAGAAATATGCGAGGGACTGAGGGGTTTATTTTTTTGGAATCAGTCAATTGGGGCTGTGGAGTCTGCTACAATTCCATTCTCTCCTTTGTAAACTGTAAATGGAATCAGATTTAATAGCACAACCAGCACCACACATGGAGCTTATGCTGATGCTCTTTAGTATTTTCAAAAATGACGGGCAGATGGGAATTCAATTCTGATGGTGAAGGATGCTACGGGAATGAAGCTTTATTAACTTTTCAATTGCTTTATCTTCCTTCACAAAATACACTTTAGAAAGATAGCTGACAGATTTTCCCAGTGACAGATACAGAGTCTCTCAGAATCAATATATATTAAAAACAGAAAATTCTGGAAAAACTCAGCAGCAGGTCTGGCAGCATCTGTGGAGAGAAACAGAGTTAATGTTTTGAGCCCATGACTCATCTTCAGAGAATCAATGTTCTGTGTAAACGCTCTTATCAGTGAGCAGGGAGGTAATGCATAAAATGAGAGTGAGAAACACTGCTCATTGTAAATGCTCCAATATTATCACTAGACCAGCTATAAGGCCTGCAAGCTCTCAGTTCACTTTCAAGGTTTGTATTCCCAGAGCCTAGTACCCAAATTTGTCCAGAGGAACAATTCCACAGACAGGGACTACTTCCTCCCCCTTCTTCATCCCCAGAAATTAGAAAGAACTTCAATGTCCTTAAAGACATAAGTACAGTAACTCCCACGGAGTGCGGTACCACATTCTAACACTGCCACAAGATTCACATTCCCCTCGTGAATAGAGCGAGCGCTGTTCATAAATTTATTTCTAGGATTGTGTTTGAGCATCTTTAACACACTGCCCCAAAACAGTTGTTGTGTGTGCCCACCTGTAATTCTGGACAACCTTCTGTGTTTCCAGCGGATTCGTGCCATCTGCTGCCAAAGCCAGCATCGGGTGACAGGAGCTACTGAAGGCAGCAGTTGCCCTGTCCCAGGTACAGTCTAGTGACCGACTTCAACCTTTATCTTTGGGATGACTGTGTCAGCATGGACCGACCCTTTCATTTACAGCATCGTATACTTTGGTGCTTTATGAAAAACAGAGGTGTTTCTAAAGCCTGGCCCCAATTTTAACTCTGCGTGGGTTGCGAGGCAAGCTGCAACTTCACTTGCTGCTCTAATCCTGGGACCTCAATTCAATTCTCACACAAGAGATTTGTGCTCCGGATGGATAGGTATGTGACCCGGGAATCCCAAGCTCTCTTTGTGAGGCCTGGAGGATTTGTGATCCACTGAGGCCCCAGTTAAACCCACAGTTGGGTTCTGGTCATGCCAGCACCACGGGACATGGACATGAATCTGTGAAGGGCCCCGCTGGTTTCAGTCCACGTTGCCTGTCCAGTGGAGCAGATTAAAATTCCAAGATCTGACAGACTTCTGGTGGGTAACTCGGGCAGAGTGTGTGTGTGTGTGTGTGTGTGTGTGTGTGTGTGTGTGTGTTTGTGGGGGGGGTGGTGGCTAGTGGTATAACTGCCCACACATCCAGTCCTTGCTGAGTGGGCAGGGTTAAAATCACCCTCTTTATTTCACACCAAAGGTCTGTGCAAATGTGCCCTCCATGGGTGGTATGCTAACATACTTTGGGTGTAATTTTCACAACTTAAAATCCTACTCTTTGAATAAAACACATACTGTGCCAAATTAGTAACAAGATTACTTCAAAAAACAAATTCTGGGTTAACTATAGGACTCTGTTCTGTTAAACATCGTAGATAGGAATAATGCAAGAAATGAAATTTATCTAACATTTCCAAAAGAAATTTGATAAGGTGCCACATAACTTCACACTCTGACCTTATTCATTAATCTGTTAAGCAACAAGTGGCAGAATGTACTGTTAGCTGGCTGCAAAACTGAGAGTGGAGAATAGGGGCAAATGGTAGCTACAAAGAGTGGCAGAAGGTGGGAAGTGGAATCCCACAAGGAACAGTGCTGGGACCATTGCTGTTCACAATTCGTACTTAGAACTTGGAATCAAAAACAATTTCTAAATTTGTAGATGACACCAAATTGGGAGGAACAGTCAATAGAAGGAGAATGCAACAAATTACAGAAGACAATAAACCTGAAGAATGAGCAAATAATTGGCAATGAAATTTCAAAATAGGTGGGGTATTACATTTTGTCAAGAAAAATAAGGAGGTCACAGATTTCTTGGGAAACAGGATTGCAAATTGTGTAAAGGAGTGAAGGGATTTGGGAGCACAAATCACTAATCGTAATGACATGTTAATAAGCCATCAAAAAGCAAAACAAGTTTTAAAAGGGATAGAATTGAAAAGTAGAGAAGCTATGTTAAACTTGTACCGAACCTTGGTTAGTCTCGTGTACAGTTCTGGTCACCGTATTACAAAAAGGATAGATACACTGGAGATGGTTTAAAAACGTTTTACAAGCATATCATCAGGAATGCAAGGCTTTTTTTCCATCCATGCAATGTGAGCATTGCTGACAAGGCCAGCATTTATTACCTATCCCTAATTGCCCACAAGAATGTGGTGGTAAGCTGCCTTCTTGAACCTCTGCAGTATAGGTACACCCACAATGCTGTTAGGGAGAGAGTTCCACAATTTTACAAAGTGACAGTGAAGAAACAGCAATACAGTTCAAAGTCAGGATTTTGTGTGACTTGGAGTTCCCATGCATGTGTTGCCCCTGTTCTTCCAGGTGGTAGATGTTACAGATTTGGAAATTGTTAGAGGAGCCTTGGCAAGTTGCTGCACTGCATCTTGCACCTGTGCCAGTGGTGGAGGGAATGAATGTTTAAGGCGATTGATGGGATGCCGATCACAGTATCATTACAGTGCAGAAGGAACTCATTTGGCCCATCGAGTCTGCACTGACTCTGAAAGAGCACTCCACCTAGTCCCACTCCCCTGTCTTATCCCCGTAACCTTGCACACACACACTCTTTTCAGGTAGCAATCCAATTCTCTTTTGAATGCCTCGATCGAGCCTGCCTCCACCAACCTTTCAGGAAGTTTGCTCCAGGCCCCAACCACCCTCTGGGTGACAAAATTTTTTCCTCATCACATTTACTCCTTTTGCCAATTATTTTGAATCTATGCCCTCTCGTTCTTGATTCTCTCGAGTGGGAGCAATTTCTGTCCATACCCCTCGGGATCTTGAATACCTCTATCAAGTCTCCTCTCAGCCTTCTTTTCTCCAAGGAAAAGTCCCAACCTCTCCAATCTATCCTCAATGCTACAGTTCTTCATCCCTGGAATCATTCTTGTGAATCTCCTCTGTGTTCTCTCCAATGCCTTCACATCCTTCCTCAAGTATGGCGCCCAGAAGTGCACACAGTACTCCAGCTGAGGACTAACTAGTGTCTTATACAAGTTTAACATGACCTCTTTACTCTTGTACTCAATGCCCTATTAATAAAGCCTAAGATACTATATGCGTTATTAACTGCTCTCTCAACATGCCCCATGCCCGGCCATCTTCAATGACCTATGTACAAATACACTGAGGTTCCTCTGTTCCTGCACCTCCTTTAGAGGCTCTCCCTTTATTTTATACTGTCTCACCATATCTTTCCTGCCAAAATGAATCACCTCACACTTCTCTGCGTTGAACTTCATCTGCCACTTGTCTGCCCAATCCACCAACATGTTTATGTTCTTTTGAAGTTCAAGGCTATCCCCATCACAGTTGACAACATTTACAATTTTCATATCATCTGCAAATTTTGAAATCATGCCCTGCACACCACGGTCTAGGTCATTAATATATATCAAGAAGAGCAATCGTCCCAACACTGACCCGTGAGGAACTCCACTACAAACCTTCCTCCAATCTGAAAAACAACCATTTATCACTACCCTCTATCAAGTGGACTGTTTTGTCCTGGATGGTGTCAAGCTTTGAGAGTTGTTGAAGGTTGCACTCTTTCAGGCAATTGGGTGCACCTAGTTTAATGTCAGGTGTCTGTCCAGTTTTATTCTCTTTACTGTAGCAATTTGCTGGACCACTTCAGAGAGCAGTTAAGAATCAACAACATTGTTATGGGTGTGAGTCAAACCGGATAATTATGGCAGATTTCCTTCACTGAATGACATCAATCCGGCACTGTTACCAAGAGCTGCTTTTTATTCCTAATGCATTAGTCCAGGCCTCTGGATTACTATTCCAATAACATTACCACTCTGCTACCATCCCCAATTATACCCATCAGGAAAGGAGGAACAGGCTCGGTCTCTTTTCCTCCTGAAAAGAGAAGTTTGAGAGTGGTAGATTTAATAGAGGTCTCTGAAATTATGAATGGTTTTAGTGGACACAGAGTTTGCCACGAATATAAAATAGTCACCCAGAAAATAATTAGGAATTCAGGAGAAGCTCCTTTGCCCAGTAAGAATGTGAAACTCACTACCACAGGGAGTAATTGAGGTGAATACTACAGACGGATTTAAGGGGAGGCTAGATGAGCATGAAGGGAATAGAAGGTTATGCTGATAGATTTAGATGAGAAAGATTAGGAGGAGGCTTGAGTGGAGCATAAATCTAGCATTGACCATTTGGGCTATCTGGCCTGTTTCTGTGCTTATTACCCCATATAAAAAACATTACGCAATTACAAATCTCTCAAGATATTTAAGAATTAGAAATAGGCACAGTTTGCAATGTACCTTCAAAACATGCAGTGGCTCTGGTTCGTTGACTAGAATGAATTAAATGATGGGCAGAGTAGAGACTTGTGAAATGAAAGTGATTAGAGAAAACACAATCAATATGCCCAACACTTACTCCCAACCCTCGTCAACTCAAATCCGTTTCTCTTTTCAGGGCAAAATGGTCTTTCTGGGACTCGTGCTGTTGACAGGGGTTGTGGACTCTCTCTCCCGTCAGTCAGTTACAGCAACGTCTGGTCCCCATGATCAGTCAGCATTCTCCGCTGCCAGGACCAGCAGCATGTTGGGAGGTCCCCGGAAAGCAGTTACGTTTGACAAGCTTTTGGTTAACATTGGGAATGACTTCCGTCCGGACACAGGCAGGCTTGTGTGCAGGATCCCTGGGGCTTATTATTTTGCCTTCACAGTTGGAAAGTATCCAAAGAAGATGCTGTCAGTCATGCTGATGAAGAACAGGAACGAGGTCCAGGCGACAGCCTTCGATGAACATCGGCAAAAAAGTCGCAAGGTGCAGAGCCAGAGCTTGATGCTGAGGTTAGGTGTAGGCGATAGTGTCTGGCTATTTCTCTACGGCAGCTCAAAGTACGCTCTGTACAGTAACATAGGGCCATACACAACCTTCACTGGCTACCTGGTCTATCCAGATTTGCCACCGTACCGGCTGACCAACAGTTTGCCCTCACTCCGCACCACCTCCGACTGTTCCCATTCCAACACTAAACCCAAAAGAAACCAATCCTCTTTCAACTGCTTAATGGCTCCTCAGCCAAAGGACAGCCTTCGTTCTGCATTTTCTGTAGCCAGGACAAGGTCGCTGCTCGGGGAGAACACAGAGAATGTGCTGCATGAAGCGGTGACATTTGACACCGAATACATCAACATTGGCAAACATTTTAACAATCTGAGTGGCTTCTTCACATGCCAGATCCCAGGTGCCTACTATTTCTCTTTCAATGTTGGAAAGCACCCTTTTAAGGCCATTTCGGTCAGGTTGATGAAAAATCTCAGTGAGGTGCAGGCCATTATTTTTGATGAAGATGACTCTCAGCGCAGGGAGATGCAAAGTCAGAGTATAATGCTGCACCTGGGGGCCGGGGACAGAGTATGGCTGCACAGCCAGCAGCACCAGCGCTTTGGTTTGTACAGTAACCAAGGCAAGTACATCACCTTCACCGGATTTCTTGTTTACCCAGACACGAACATCCTAAAGAGCCACTGCCCACCAGCAGCAGGATAATTATTATAGAACTCAGTTTTAATTCCAAACGTCTGCAGCGTTCAGTACATCTGAAACCCAGCTGAATTTACTGCAAGATTATTTTATTTTTAAAAAAATGTTTTGTACCCAACCAGAGAGCACTAGTTTAGTATTCCCAATGGTTTTAGAATCATAGAATAGCACAGCACAAAAGTATGCCATTCAGCCCATTATGTCTGTGCTAGCTCCTTCAAAGAGCAATCCAGTTATTCCCACTCCCTGTTCTTTCCACAAAGCCCTGCAATTTTTTTTTCTCAACTGTGCAATCCAAGTCCTGACCCACACATTTCTTTTAATTGCAGTTTTCCCCTTTGTTGCCTCTGGTTCTTTTGCCAGTCACATTAAATTGTCCGCTGGCTTGCGACTACTGGGAACAGTTTCTCCTTAACTACTCTATCTAAACCCTTCATGATTTTGAACACTTTTATCAAATCTCTTCTTAACCTCCTCTGCCTTCTCCAGTCTTTCCCTAGAGCCATTCCAGTAAATCTTCTCTGCACCTTCTTTAAGGACTTCATGTCCTTCCTAGCATGGGTGCAAACTTCAAAACATTGTGTCCAACATTTGATATAATTCTGCAATTGGACAACACTTGCTAAACAATTCTGATTGTGCTAAGAATTACACTGAAAACCAATTTAAAACTATCAGTCAGGCTTGCAGTGTGGCTCACTTACACATGTTAGAAATTATATATATTCACACTCTGGTCCCTGTCCTTTGCAGACAGAAAGCATGTCTATACATTATAGCTTTTTCAACCAAACAAAAGCCTGGGGAGCAGCCATTCCCTGGTTCATTCCTCATGGCAATGCCCTGATCATAGTCAATTGGCCTGGTTTGAATTTGAACAAACGCTTGGCAGTTAACTGTTTCGTGCTGCATTCTCCATGGCAATGCCTCTACCGGTCAGAGCCCACTTGCCAGCCAATCAGCACTCTCTTCTCATGCAGTATAATTTGTTGCTCCCAGTACTATTGGTATTCTTGCGAATTGTCCTGATGAGTGCAAGATGAAAAGCTTCGACAGCACGTCTGTTTTTTTCAGCAACACTCAAGTTCTGTACTACCAAATGACTACTGGATAGTTCTTTGTGTTATTTTGTTTTTATTATTGGAAAGGCATACTATTGCTGGGATCAAGCACAGAAATCTGTGACTGCACTCTCCTGTAAAATGACCCAAGCAATATAAAAACTGATAAAGGTTTGACCTAGAAACTCAATGGTCAAACTGACACACAGCTTTACAACAGTGCCTTAGCCTAGTAAACCTAGTAGCCCTTAGGCGTTTCACAGTAGCATTATTAAACAAAATCTGACACCAAGCCACATAATGAGATGTTAGGGCAGACGACCAAAAGCTTGGTCAAAGAGGTAGGTTTTAAGGAGTGTCTTCAAGGAGGAAAGAGGTGCAGAAGGACGGAGGGGTCTAGGAAAGGAATTCCAGAGCTTAGGGCCCAGTCGGCTGAAAGCTTGGCCAGTAGTGGTGAGGCGAAACGTGCAGGGTGTAAGAAGGGTGCACTCGGCAGTACAGAGCCAAGTACGAAGAAGTTCCTTTAAATTGGGTGAGCTAACGTAACAGGTAATTGTTCCGCAGGCCAGAGATCAGAACCCCGGGTTTGTGGGAAGGCCAGTTAGAGAGTTATGGACTTCATGGCCCTGGGTTCAGATGTTCAGCAGTACTGAAAGGGAAGGGTTTGCTTCAGCTTACCTTGTCCGTATGTGAAGCGAGGGTCGTCACAGGTTTCTTTTGCAACATATCCCATAGAATCACTGACTTGTCAGCAGATGCACTGGCCAGAACAGTCCTACCATTCAACAAACAATAGTTAGCAGCATCGTCATTGATGGCTTCAAATCCAAACCTCACTCTGTCCTTCAGGAAAGCAACAATAAATGACCCTGTACTAAATTATTCTGTATTTTGCTCTACCACACGTTCAACTCATTAAGGTACTTACGGGAAAAAAAATCAAAACTAGGAACAATCACTCTGGCTCTCGAGCTACCATCATCAGAGTCAGCTCTGTATGGACACGAGGCACACATCCAAACACACATTTCCTCGCTGACTCGTTACTAGCAGTGAGCTGAGCACTTCCTCACTAGTTAGTAGCACTAAACTGTCCACCTCCTCCCTCCCCACTGGTTTCTAACACTAAGAAGTCCATTTCCTCGCTCCCCTCTAGTTACTAGCACTAAGCTAATACTGAGAGAAGGAAAATAAACCAACAGCACCATCTCCTGGTAGTTGGTTAGATTAGTGCTTCTCCTGTTAATTCCCCAGAACCATTAACCTGACAGAGTTCAATTACACAGACCCACATCAATGAGAAAATGAGAGTTCAAACAGAGGAACTCACTAGTATTATACACAAGTATTTGAACAAAAATATGTTGTTACGCAACATAGTCAAATTTTAATATAACCACAACTTTTAGAAAGTCGTCAAAGCTAATTTCTCATCAAATACTGACACCTTGTGGCGAAACCAAGTGCTGCCTGTCAGACATACAAGGTGCCAACCTCAGCCGGTGACAGAATGAGGTCAGCATTTGCGTTTATTCTCTTTCTCTACATTACAGTTTGCACATCCTTGTAAAGAAAGTGGCAATACGGTAGTGTAGGTATTACCTGATCTGTCTGTTCCAGGAAACGTCAAGAACGGTATCAGTGTGTCCCTCCTCTCCTTTCTCCGCACTTGCAGCACCCTGAAATAATCAATTACCATTGATGAGAAATTTCAGGTTTACTTCTTACCAGTTGATTCCCTGCAGAGAAACATGCCTCAAGCAGTACAGTCTGGCTGTTTGAGTGAACAGTTAAGACTGTCTGCACACACATCAGAAAACACAAGGCTCCTGCCCTGATGAAAGAGCCAATGTTAAAGCACAGCACAATGGCCAGGAGCTGTACAATGCGGTGATGCCAGGGTCAATTCTTCAATTGTTGATCCCAATGTTGAACATTAAATGACCTGTGTTCAGGCTGGGGGTGGTGGGGGGGGGAGATGACAAGAGAGTGGAAAAGGGAAGGGAGCTGATCCATACTGCCAGGCTCCCTTTCGCCGTTGCTTACACAGTGTGAAGCCAAAAATCAAACAAGCTCTGAGATTAAAAAACAGGGTGAGGATTGAGCTGGCTGCCCGTGGACTAGGACTGTAGGGCAGGCCTTGGTTATCAGTCAGTCAGGCTGGTCAGTATTAACAAGTAGCAACACAGAGTAAATGCCCACACGAGCTGCCCACAGCACGTGAACTATACGAGCTCTTCAATACCTTTCTGGGTTGCTTCTTTTTCTTTGCTGTCTTGTCCCCCAGGCTGAAGGCGGGTTCCAGACAATCGACCACATCCAGGTTCCACACATCAATCACAGGAGTCATGTTACCCACTGCAGCATAATTCCCTACAAGGAGAAAAATCTAATCAGGGGCCAAGAGTAGGGGGGGGTGGTGGGGGAACAGGACACAGAGTACCAACTGCTCAGGACAAACGAAACATCTGCTCAGGGAGTGGCCAGTGAACGGGGCTTAACACCCATAGAACAGGTCTTGGGAAAGAAAAAAAAACATACAAAACCCGGGGATCTGGAAAGATTCCAAAGCTGCATTTAAAGTTATGATAAAGCAGCACGATGCACAGAAGCTTGAGTTGGAAAAGTAAGGATCGAGAGAATAAAAAAAGGGAAACAAACAGAACGGAGACAGCAGAGGGTGGAGGAAACGTGTAATCGAAAGAACAGTCAATTGGTGGAGGGGAGCGAGTGGGCGGGCAGATACCCCGAGTTAGAGAAGTCAAGCAAGTGATTAGGAAAGCTATTGGAGTGATATTAGCTGACGTTTCGAGTCCTCATGACTCTTCAACAGAACTGTTCTGTTGAAGGGCCATGAGGACACGAAACGTCAACTCTTTTCTTCTCCGCCGATGCTGCCAGACCTGCTGAGTTTTTCCAGGTAATTCTGTTTTTGTTTTGGATTTCCAGCATCCGCAGTTTTTTTGTTTTTATCTAATGGAATGATATTGTTTATTGCAAGGGGAATTGAATACAAAAGTAGGGAGGTTATGCTACAGTTGTACAGGGCATTGATGAGACCACATCTGGTGTACTGTGTACAGTACGGGTCTCCTTAGTTGAGGAAGGATATAAATGCGTTAGAATCAGTTCGGAGAAGGTTTACTAGATTTGATATCTGGATTGGGTGAGTTCTCTTGTGAGGAAAGGATGGACAGGCTAGGCTTGTATTCACTGGAGTTTAGAAGAGTGACAGGCAACATGATTGAAACATGTAAGGTCTTGACAGGGTGGATGTGGAGAGGATGTTTCCTCTTGTGGAAGAATCTAGAACTAGGGGGTCACTGTTTAAAAATAAGGCGTCGCCTATTTAAGGCAGCGATGAGGCGAAAGGTTTTCTTTCAGACGGCTGTGAGACTTGGAACTCTTTTCCTCAGAAGGCAGTGGAAGCAGAGTCTTGAATATTTTTAAGGGAGAGCTAGATAGGCTCTTTATTAACAGGCGGGTGAAAGGTTATCGGGGGTAGGAGGGAAGTTACAATCAGATCAGCCATGATCTTACTGAATGGCGGAGCAGGCTCGAGGGGCCAAGTGGCCTACTCCTCCTCATTTGTATGTTTGTAAGTATGCTTGAGGAGAAGAGGGTGAGGGCGAGGTAGATCATAAGGATGGATCGCAACTCTAATTAGCCAATGAAGTGGCTAGGCGTTTGCCAACACACTTGTCGGCGAGTTCTGGGAGTGAGCAGCAGCTCAGGGAGACAAAGCTCCAAGTTGCTTTCATTTTACTAGCCAGGGTCTCAGCCTATATAGCCTGGGCTTTCAGCAGAAAATTCCACGACAATTGGTGCAAACCAATTAGGCAACCATTAGATGAAAACTTTCTTGAGCGACATCCCCCCCGCAACCTACCTGTTAGTTTTTCTGGATTTGGATCAAAGTTGATCCATTCAACACACAGCGGGTAAGCAGGCAGCAGCAAGTCATGATGGACGTAGAGAGATTGCTCCTCTCGGTTATGAACTGTAAGAGACAATTCATTGTGAGTGTGTCCAACAGCAAACTACATTGAGGAACATCTCCCCCCCCCCCCCCCCGCCACATCACAGCTCACCACAATATACTGACCAGAGCTTTGCACTCTGCTCTACTACACTCCCCATCACTAAATAAATCTGGCACAGGACCTACAAACGATGCAATGCAGCACCAGTAACCATTAGCACCACGCAACAGGAATGAACAAAACTATATCGAGGTCTACAGCAAAGAAAAAGGCCCTTCATCCCATCAAGTCTGCGCCAGTCGAACAAGTACCGAACTATTCTAATCCCATTTTCCAGCACTAGGCCTATAGCCTTTTATGCCATGGCATCGCAAGTGCACATCCAAATATTTTTAAATGTTATGAGGGTTCCTGCCTCTATCAGCCTTTCAGGCCGTGAGTTCCAGATTCCCACCACCCTCTGGGTGAAAAAATTCTTCCTAACACCCCCTCTAAACCTCCTGCCCCTTATCTTAAATTTATGCCCCCTGGTTATTGATCCCTCCACCAAGGGGAAAAGTTCCTTTCTGTCTACCCTATCTATGCCCCTCATAATTTTATACAGCTCAATCATGTCCTTCCTCAATCTCCTCTGCTCCAGGGAAAATAACCCCAATCTATCCAATCCCTCCTCATAACTATCAAATGAATAGAAAAGGACTTGTATTTGTATAGTGCATTTTATAAACTCAGGACACCTCGAAGTGTTTTACAGCCAATAATGTTTCTTTCGAAGTGTATCACTATAAGAAAGGCAACAGCCATTTTACACAGGGCAATGTGATTATAATCTATTTCTTTCTAGTGTGACGTTGGTTGGGGGATAAATATTGACCAGAACACTGGTGAGAATTCCCCAGCTCTCCTTCAAAATAGCGCCACAGGAAACTTTTAGGCCCACCCCGTAGTTTAATGCCTCAACCAAAAGACAGCACCCCCAACAGTGCAGCACTCCCTGAGTCCTGGAGAGCTGGCATAGATTTTTATGACTCAAGTCTCTGGAGTGCAACATGAACCTTCAACTTTCTGACTTAGAGGCAAAGGGGCGACCCACTGAGCCACAGTTGACACTACAATGCACAGGATTCCTGGGGTTTGAGAATGTCGGGTTAGTTCTCTCCAATCTGTAATTCGACCTGCTATGACAGAGATTTAAACCACATTCTGGGGGAGGACTCAGGCCAGCAATAACTGTTACCACCTTCTCCAACACCAGCCAACCCCAAGAGCTTCTCCCAAGACAGAATACAAGAATCTCCGGCTGTATAATCTGATATGCGAAGGAGGATTGACTGACGATCTCACCGTATATCTCAAGGCTGCAGCAATCCTTGTCGGCCTTCCCCACAACTATCAGATTATCAGTGGGCTTGATTTTGAAATCTTCATCTTCATATTGGTCCTACAACATAAATGGCTAGTTTAAGTTTCAAGGTACGGAAGCACTGCATGCAGCTCAAGAGCAGGAGGATGGCAGCAGGCACTAGACTTATAGATTCATTAATCACTAAAGGACATTTATGTAACATTGTCATGAAGAAAAAGAATCACAAGCAGGGACGGGCGAATTTTGTGAAGCTTCCTGCTCCTACTTACTGTAGTTTTAAGAGTGATGTACGGGTCCTCTTCATTGCTAGCATAAACCATGAGTCCTCCCAAACTATCACCAAGATTCACGCCACCTACACAGAAAGGCAGTGTCATTGTCAAAAGAAAAGCTCTATAAATTAAGGAGACACAAGGTTAATTGGTTCCAGAGATGTGTGCTGCTTAAACATGATTTATTAAGTGACAGCTGTTTCAAGGACCGGGCAAACAATGTGTCACAAGTGGAGTATTTTGCTTATTTCACTGATGGGGTGTTATTAAATCTGTAAAGCTGATTATTTCCATCAAAATAGTGGTTAAATATTTGGTTTGGGCCATGGTTGAAGCTTATAGGTTGCTGTATAGACAGAATCCAGAGGCTCAGGCTAACGCTCTGGGGACAGGGGTTCAAATCCCACCACGGCAGCTGGTGGAATTTAAATTCAATTAATAAATTCAATTAGTAAATCTGGAATTGAAAGCTAGTCTCAGTAATGGCAAACATGAAACTATCATCGATTGTCATAAAAACCCATTTGGTTCACTAATGTCCTTCAGAGAAGGAAATCTGCCGTCCTTACCTGGTCTGGCCTACACGTGACTCCAGACCCACAGCAATGCGGTTGACTCTTAACTGCCCCTATGAAATGAATGAGCAAGCCGCTCAGTTCAAGGGGAATTAGGGGTGGGCAACAAACAAATGCCTCGTTAGCCATGCCAGCATCCCAAGAAATGAGTCCGATACTTCGATGCAACACAATGCTTGTGTGAATCCAGAACCCTGACAGTCTGTGCAAAGTTAGTATCTAGATTTAAAGGACTTGGAAAAATTGACGGCATTCCAGTGCTTTCCAAGAACAGGCATGTGGGCAAGGGAGGGTGTTCTTGAAAATTCTCCCTCATGAGATTAAGCAAGTCGGGGCGGCTAATGTCAGACCTGGAGAAGCGGCCAGGACAAGATAAATGGGCAGTCCTGGTCCATTCTGGAAAAACTCGGAACAGCTTCCAACATCGATGCACCTTCAAAATAAGAATTTTACAGCAAGTTGACCCATCATAAATGTCCTCTCCTTCAGTCCCATTCACCCCATTGCCCTTGTGCTCTCTCTCTCTCTCAACAACTTGTATTTATATAGCACTTCTAATGCAATAGAAGGTCACAAGGTGCTACACAGAAGCTTTATAAAACCAAACATATGACTGACCTACATAAGGAGAAATTAGGACAGGTAACAAAAAGCTTGGTCAAAGGAGCGTCTTAAAGGAGGAGAGTACGAGAGAGGGGCAGGTGGAGAGGTTTAGGGAGGGAATTCCAGAGTTTGGGCCTAGACAGTGGAAGGCGCAGTCACCAATGATGGAGTGATTAAAATTCAAGGATGCTCAAGACACCTGAATCAGAGCAACACAGATATCTCAGAGAGTTGTGGGGCTGGAGGAAATTACAGGGTGGGGCGAGCTCATGGAGGGATTTGAAAATAAGGACGAGAATTTGTTGTTTCATTTTGCCTTGTGCGTTAGAGACATTTTTAAGGAATAAATTGTTCCCAAATAGATCAAGATAAAAGCAGGAAAACTTATTCCAGTGAACACCGTGGATTTAATGAACATTGCAAAGTGACTGGATCAATTTATGAGTTGAAATGATAAATGGTGGCACTGTGGTTCAAGGAGAGATCGCCAGCATCACATCCTGAACCAAACTCCTGCCACACTCACCCTCTTCCTCATCATATCTATCGAGGTCATATTCTGCCAGGCTGTCGTTGTCTTCCTCCTGTTCTCCCTCCTCCAGGGTCTTGGAATCACTGGAGACAATCACGGGATTGTCTGTTCCATCCAACGGCTCCGCCTCATTCTTTTCCACTGCCTGTTCCTCCCCCTCCTCCTGATCACTGGAAACAAACCCACGGTATTTAATGTGTTTATCAGTCGAGGACCTCGCTCATTTTTCCACTTGCCATTGCGCCCCCAAAGGCTGGCAGCGAATTGCCTATTTCTTCTGATCTTCTATGCTAAAGGAAATTTTTGTGCAGGAGTAGAAGAGGAAGGACTATAACTTACTCAAGTTCTTCTCTTGCATTGAGGATTAATTGCTGCAACTCTTGCCTACTCAGAGTCACCTGGAAATGAAAATTTACAGCAATGACCACCATTCCAAAAGGAACTTTCCTCATCATAAAAGCAAAATACTGCGGATGCGGAAATCTAGAAAAAAAAACAAAAATACCTGGAAAAACTCAGCAGGTCTAAGAGCACCTGCGGAGAGGGATACAGTTAACTTTTCGAGTCCGAATGACTCTTCAACTTCCCTTTCAACTGGACACCAAAGCACCCAGACAATCAGACATTTGAGAGTTTCCCCGCAGTCTGAAACTGACCAGTAACCTGGAGCCGAGTATTAGCTGAGCAATCTGAAAATTGTAACTTGCTGGAGCAGGTGCCAAGACTGCCAGCTTCGATAATTGCCAGGATAAGCTGACATTTTCGCCAGAAGTTCCCAAGGATGCTCCCCGATTTTGTCTCGAGAAACACAGCACTAACCTGCGTACTTGTATTAACTCTAAGACACTCTTGACTATGGCGGATATTACAACAAATCATTTTTGAGCGCTCACATGGAGTTGAATGCTCATCCACTGAAAGCACATCGCAGGTCTTCAGGGTCACTGATCTTGTTAACATCCTCAGAAGCTGAAAAATCCCCCCGTCAGTATCAAAAATTTCTCAGCGCCCCCCCCCCCGCCCAACACCCCTGCGCTGGACCTCCCGGCAGCACCGCGCACCCCCCCAGCGCTGGAACTCCCGGCAGCGCCGCGCCCCTCCCCCAGCGCTGGACCTCTCGGTAGTGCCGCGCCCACCCCCCCAGCGCTGGACCTCCCGGCAGCGCCGCGCCCCCTCCAGCGCTGGCCCTCTCATCACAGACCCTCTGACAGCGCGGAGCTCACTCAACGCTGACCCTCTGACAGCGCGGCGCTCCTTTAGCGCTGACCCTCCGACAGTAGAGCACTTACTCAGCGCTGACCCTCCCACAGTGCGGCGCTCCCGCAGCGCTGCCCCTCCGACACCGCGGCGCTCCCGCAGCGCTGCCCCTCCGACACCGCGGCGCTCCCGCAGCGTTGCCCCTCCGACACCGCGGCGCTCCCGCAGCGTTGCCCCTCCGACACCGCGGCGCTCCCGCAGCGCTGCCCCTCCGACACCGCGGCGCTCCCGCAGCGCTGCCCCTCCGACAGTAGAGCACTTACTCAGCGCTGCCCCTCCGACACCGCGGCTCTCCCGCAGCGCTGCCCCTCCGACACCGCGGCTCTCCCGCAGCGCTGCCCCTCCGACACCGCGGCTCTCCCGCAGCGCTGCCCCTCCGACACCGCGGCTCTCCCGCAGCGCTGCCCCTCCGACACCGCGGCTCTCCCGCAGCGCTGCCCCTCCGACACCGCGGCTCTCCCGCAGCGCTGCCCCTCCGACACCGCGGCTCTCCCGCAGCGCTGCCCCTCCGACACCGCGGCTCTCCCGCAGCGCTGCCCCCTCCGACACCGCGGCTCTCCCGCAGCGCTGCCCCTCCGACACCGCGGCTCTCCCGCAGCGCTGCCCCTCCGACACCGCGGCTCTCCCGCAGCGCTGCCCCTCCGACACCGCGGCTCTCCCGCAGCGCTGCCCCTCCGACACCGCGGCTCTCCCGCAGCGCTGCCCCTCCGACACCGCGGCTCTCCCGCAGCGCTGCCCCTCCGACACCGCGGCTCTCCCGCAGCGCTGCCCCTCCGACACCGCGGCTCTCCCGCAGCGCTGCCCCTCCGACACCGCGGCTCTCCCGCAGCGCTGCCCCTCCGACACCGCGGCTCTCCCGCAGCGCTGCCCCTCCGACACCGCGGCTCTCCCGCAGCGCTGCCCCTCCGACACCGCGGCTCTCCCGCAGCGCTGCCCCTCCGACACCGCGGCTCTCCCGCAGCGCTGCCCCTCCGACACCGCGGCTCTCCCGCAGCGCTGCCCCTCCGACACCGCGGCTCTCCCGCAGCGCTGCCCCTCCGACACCGCGGCTCTCCCGCAGCGCTGCCCCTCCGACACCGCGGCTCTCCCGCAGCGCTGCCCCTCCGACACCGCGGCTCTCCCGCAGCGCTGCCCCTCCGACACCGCGGCTCTCCCGCAGCGCTGCCCCTCCGACACCGCGGCTCTCCCGCAGCGCTGCCCCTCCGACACCGCGGCTCTCCCTCAGCGCTGCCCCTCCGACACCGCGGCTCTCCCTCAGCGCTGCCCCTCCGACACCGCGGCTCTCCCTCAGCGCTGCTCCTCCGACAGTGCGGCTCTCCCTCAGCGCTGCCCCTCCGACAGTGCGGCTCTCCCTCAGCGCTGCCCCTCCGACACGGCGGCTCTCCCTCAGCGCTGTCCCTCCGACACCGCGGCTCTCCCTCAGCGCTGCCCCTCCGACAGTGCGGCGCTCCCTCAGCGCTGTCCCTCCGACAGTGCGGCTCTCCCTCAGCGCTGCCCCTCCGACACCGCGGCTCTCCCTCAGCGCTGCCCCTCCGACAGTGCGGCGCTCCCTCAGCGCTGTCCCTCCGACAGTGCGGCTCTCCCTCAGCGCTGCCCCTCCGACACCGCGGCTCTCCCTCAGCGCTGCCCCTCCGACAGTGCGGCTCTCCCTCAACGCTGCCCCTCCGACAGTGCGGCACTCCCTCAGCACTGACCCTCTAACCCCGCGCCCTCTGACCTTCTCTGGGTTTTCCTGGGCCACCCCGCGGGGGACCCAACTGATACAGGTTCTCAAGCTGCGCATGGCTTCAGGGACAGAGACAGCCGCTTTTCCCGATTGCAGGAGGGTTATCCGCCTACCCGGATGACAACGTCGGTGAATGAGGCCGCACTGGAGAACCACGTGGGGATTCCGGTTCGTCACATCCGGCAAGAGCACCGCCCCCTCCAGCCCCGTTCCTGCCAGCCCAGTCCCCGTCCCCTCCAATCAGAACCGCGCTCCCTCAGCCCGGACCCCGTCCCCTCCAATCAGAACCCCGCTCCCCCAGCCCGGACCCCCCCGTCCCCTCCAATCAGAACCCCGCTCCCCCAGCCCGGACCCCCGTCCCCTCCAATCTGAACCCCGCCCCCCAGTCCGGTTCTCTCCCACCTCCCCAGCACGGACCCCGCCCCCTCCGGTCAGAGCCCCACCCTTGCCTGACCAGTCCACGCCCCCTCCAGTCAGAACCCCGCCTCCTCCAGCCCGGGCCACGCCCCCTCTGGAATCTCCTCGCCCTGAGCCGACGAGGAGCCAAGTGGCATTTGCATAGCGCCTTTCATTCCCACAGCATTTTCCAAGGGTCTTTCGCAGCCAGTGAAACACATACAAAGCACCGCCAATGTTGTAATGTAGGAAATCCCGGCAGCCAACCTGTGCAACAAGCAGCCATGAGGCTCTGAGCAAGTAACCTGCTTCGTGACATTGGTTAAGGGACAATTATTGGCTGGGATTCCGGTGAGATTCCTCCTGCTTTAGTATCTGGGAGCAGAATAGGAACCTGGTTTGTGGAACTGACCAATGCTGTCTCTCTCTCTCCCTCCCCATGCTTCCTTTGCCTGCAGTTTCACAGCTATTGGGCTTTTTCTCAGCTGCTCTTGCGAACAGAGGTGACATTTGATGGAGATGTTGTCCCTGCTTGTCACAGCAGGAACAGTGCAACCTCACCTCAAGTGTCAAACTCTCTGTCATCACTTAAAGGAAGCAAGATTCTCCAATAGATCACAACTTTGGTGGTGGTGGGACATATTGAGAGGGTGGTTAGCAAAGCATATTGGATCTTGCGCTTCCTAAATCGAGGCATTGTGTACAAAAGTTATGCTGCACCTTTACAAAGCTCTGGTTTGGACCCAGCTAGAACGTTAACATCCAGTTCTGGTCGCCACACTTTAAGGATATGAGGGTTCTTGAGAGGTTGCAGAGGAGATTTTACCAGAATGGTTCCAGGGATGGGGGATTTTAGCCACAAGGTTAGCTTGGAGAAGCTGGGGTTGTTTTCCTTGGATCAAAGGAGATTGAGGGGAGATTTGATCAAGGTGTGCATGATGACGACAGGTTTCGATAAGGTGGACACAGAAAACCTGTTAGCCAATGGTACAAAGACTAGGAGGGCACAGAATTAAGGTTTTGGGCAAGAGATAGTGGGGGGGGGGGGCTAGGATTTGAGGAAGAACTTTTTACACAGCGAGTAGTGATGACCCAGACCTGACTGCGCACAAGGGTGATGGAAGCGGAGACAGTCAATAATTTCAAAAGAGAATTGGTTTGGCGCTTGAGGGAAATAAACTTGCAGGACAACAAGGTTAGAATAGGTGATTGGTTTGCTCCAAGGAGGGCTGGCATATACTTGATGGGATGACTGGCCTCCCTGTAAATGACTCTCTGGCTAACTCTACCGTTACCCTCATGCTTGTTTGCAAATCCGTTCATGGCCTCACCCCTCCCTACCTCTGTATCCTCCTCCAGCCCAACAAACTTCCGGATCTCTGCACTCCTCCAGCTGAAGCCTCTTAGACTATCCCAGATTTTAATCGCTCTATCACTGGCGTCCGTGCCTTCGGCTGTTTGGGCCCTAAACTCTAGCTTTTCCTCCCTAATTCTCTCCACCTCTCTTTCCTCCTTTGAGAGGCTCCTTAAGACAGAAATCTTTGAACCAGCTTTTAGTTATCTGACCTAATATCTCCTTGTGACTCAATGTCAAATTTTATTTGTGAATGCACAAGCTTTGGGAAGTCAGGAACTGAGTTACTCGTCACATGATTCCCAGCCTCTGACCTGCTCTTGTAGCCACAGTATTTATATAGCTGGTGCACTTCAGTTTCTGGTCAATGGTAACCCTTCAGGATGTTGATAGTGGGGGATTCAGTGATGGTAATACCATTGAACATCAAGGGGTGATGGATGGATTCTCTCTTGTTGAAGATGGTCATTTCCTTGCACTAGTGTGGCGTGGATGTTACTTGCCATATAGCAGCCAAGCCTAAATATTGTCCAGGTCTTGCTGCATATGGATACTGACTGCTTCAGCATCTGAGTAGTCACAAATGGTACTGAACACTGTGCAGTCATCAGCAAACGTCCCCTTTTCTGACCTTGTTACAT
This sequence comes from Carcharodon carcharias, assembly GCF_017639515.1. Classification (NCBI taxonomy): domain Eukaryota; kingdom Metazoa; phylum Chordata; class Chondrichthyes; order Lamniformes; family Lamnidae; genus Carcharodon; species Carcharodon carcharias. Next base: position 82,351,127 of record NC_054487.1, read on the forward strand.
TGAAGCAGCTGAAGATGGTTGGGCCGAGGACAGTACCCTGAGGAACAGCTGCAGTGGTGTCCTGGAGCTGAGATGATTGGCCTCCTGTCCTCATTACAGCCTTGGTTCAAACATGGACAAAAGAGCTGAGCTCCCGAGGTGAGGTGAGAGTGACTGCCCTTGACATCAAGGCAGCATTTGACTGAGTGTGGCATCAAGGAGCCCTAGCAAAACTGGAGTCAATGGGAATCAAGGGGAAAACTCTCTGTTGGTTGGAGTCATACCTAGCACAAAGGAAGATGGTTGTGGCTGTCAGAGGCCAATCATCTCAGTTCCAGGACATCACTGCAGGAGTTCCTCAGGGTAGTGTCCTCGGCCCAACCATTTTCAGCTGCTTCAGTGTAACATAAGGTCAGAAATGGGGATGTTTGCTGATGACTGCACAGTGTTCAGTACCATTTGTGACTACTCAGATGCTGAAGCAGTCAGTATCCATATGCAGCAAGACCTGGACAATATTCAGGCTTGGCTGCTATATGGCAAGTAACATTCACGCCACACTAATGCAAGGAAATGACCATCTCCAACAAGAGAGAATCTAACCATCACCTCTTGACATTCAATGGCATTATTATTGCTGTATTCCCCCACTATCAACATCCTGCGGGGTTACCATTGACCAGAAACTGAAGTGCACCAGCTATATAAATACCGTAGCTACAAGAGCAGGTCAGAGGCTGGGAATCATGTGACGAGTAACTCAGTTCCTGACTTCCCAAAGCCTGTCCACCATCTACAACACATGTCAGGAGTGTGATGGAATACTCTCCACTTACCTGGATGAGTGCAGCTCCAACAACGCTCAAGCTGCACCACACATTCAGGACAAAGCAGCCTGCTTGACTGGCATCCCATACACCACCTTTAACATTCACTCCCTCCACCACTGATGCACAGTGGCAGCAGTGTGTGCCATCTCTTTAAAAATTAATTCACGGGATGTGGGTGTTGGTGGCTGGGCCAGCAGTTACTGCCCAGCCCTTATTGCTCTTGAGAAGGTGGTGGTGAGCTGCCTTCTTGAACCGTTGCAGTCCACGTGGTGCAGGTACACCTACAGTGCTGTTTGGGAGGGAGTTCCAGGACTTTGACCCAGCGACAGTGAAGGAACGGTGGTATATTTCCAAGTCAGGATGGTGAGTGGCTTGGAGGGGAACTTCTGGGTGGTAGAGGTTGCAGTTTTGAGAGGTGCTGTCTACAAGATGCACTGCAGCAACTCATGAAGGCTCCTTTGACATGCACTTTACAGTCAATGAAGTATTTCTGAAGGGTAGTCTCTATTGTAGCCAATTTGAACACAAGGTCCCACAAAATGTGTTAATTACCAGATAATCTGTTTTTGTGTTGTTGAATGAGGGATAAAAATTGGCTGGGACACTGGGGAAGAACTCACTCTGATCATCTTCTGAGTAGTGCCATGCCATCTTTCATGTCCCCTGAGAGTGCAGACAGGACCTCATTTTAATATCTCATCAATTAAGTGGCACCTCTGGCAGTGCAGCACCCCCCAACACTGCACTGGCATATCAGCCTTGGTTTCATGCTCAAGTCTCTGGAGTGGGGTTTGAACCTACAACCTTCTGATTCAGAGGCAAGAGTGTTACCAACTGAGCTACAACAGAACGAACCAGGGAACTTTTGCTCGGTTGCTATATAATCTCTGGTAATACCAGCAGATGGAGAAGTTTATGCTAGAATTAATACAAATAATGGAGTCATTTCATAGAGTCGTTACCGCCCAGAGGGAGACCATTCTGCCCGTTGTGTCCATGATGGAATCTACAAGAATCTGAATTTTTCCCTAGATCATGGGAAGTGAATGGAAGTGAAGAATTGGGGCTTTGGCTCATCGATACATTCCGACATCTTGTGACAAAATGCTCAACTGAATGACAACACTCGGTATTTTACACTCAACGCCTTCACTTTTCAGATGAAGAAACACATCTCCATTCAAATGATTTAAGGGCGTTTGTCATTTTCATTGGGAATTCTGATCACTTAAGATTCTGTAGAAACTCCCCATTACCTAAAAGTAAAGGACGTTTGCCTAAAATTCAGCTACATTGCCCACAGATAGTAAAACATTCCCAGTCCCGGATGCAGAGGATTGCTGGCTCCAGGTGATGGTAACCAGGGTTAAAGCTCAAAATTAACATGAAAGTGGAAAATCAGCCAGGGCTCCTGATCACTATCTAATGAACACTGGGTCAGTGGAGAAATCAGCCAGAGTTCCTGCTCATCACTGTCCAGTGATAAAAGCAAAAAAATTGCTGGGTTAGAGGGAAAATCAGCCAGGATTCTTACTCCCGGTCACTGTCCAGTGACCCCTGGGTTAGAGAGAGGAGGAATCAGTCAGGATTTCTGGCCCGATCACAGTCCAGCGACCCCTGATCTCAGGGTAGGAATTCTGCTATCCTTACCTGGGTTCCTTCGTTAGAGAGCGCGAGAGAGAGAGCATGAGAGGGATTTGGCTTGGATTACTGCTCCTGATCACTGTCCAGTGACCCCTGGGTTAGAGGAGAAATCAGCCAGAGTACCTGCTCATGATCACTGTCCAGTGACCCCTGGGTTAGAGGAGAAATCAGCCAGAGTACCTGCTCATGATCACTGTCCAGTGACCCCTGGGTTAGAGGAGAAATCAGCCAGAGTACCTGCTCATGATCACTGTCCAGTGACCCCTGGGTTAGAGAGAGGGGAAATCATTCAGGTTTTTTGGCCCGATCACTGTCCAGTGACCCCTGATCTAAGTGGGGCTGCCCCATGGTCCCCTGCATCATATCTGTATTAGGCCCAGCCCCTCTCTCTGGGCCGAGTGAGGTTATCCATTCTATTCCGTCAGGTGACATGTATATTATTCACCACATGTTTAGCTGAGACTTACAGAGCATTTTTAAATAGTCTTTTATAGAAAAACATTCACTTCACTAATCGATATAACAATCTATAACTTAAATCAATTAAAATATTCTCACTTCCTGGGCATTGCTGGTTGCTGCAGTATGAACAATAAATAATTGTCAGGCTGAGAATGAGCTGGCTTGTTTGTAACATCAGATCTCAGAGTGAAATCGCAGTGTCCTCACGTGAAGCTGTGTTGATGTAAGTCATGATGTTTACAAGACAACTGCTGCTTGGTTCGTTTCCAGGTCCTGGCCTCTGCACAGCCACAGTCTTTACAACTGTCCACTTTCAAACCCTTGCTATCTGAATCATAGCTAAAATATTTTAGTCATATCACAAATTGTTATATAAGGAATATTAAAGAAATATATCAATGTTTTTTATTATACAGAATTTCACACTATTGGCAGATCCTGTCACTGGATCCAGCTCCTAGGTTTCCCAAAATGTCTCTCGAGTCCGATTAAAGTTGATGGAGCTCTCCAGTCTGAGGTCAAATAGATAAATAACGCAAGTAAATTGATAAATCCTCAACTATAAATTCAACAGCTCAGCTTCCTGGGATCTCCGAATCGAGAACTAAGGTTAAGATTTTTTTCCTACATTCTTTCATGGGATGTGGAACATTTGTTGCCCATCCCTAGTTTCCCTTGAGCTGAGCGGCTGGCTAGGCCATTTCAGAGTTAACCACAGGAGCCACACGTAGGCCAGACTGAGTAAGGATGGCAGATTTCCTTGGTGAACCTGATGGGTTTTTACAACAATCAATGCTGGTTTCATGGTCACCATTGTTGAGACTAGGTTTATATTCCAGATTTATTAATTATTTTTTATTAATTAATTGAATTCAAATTCCACTAGCTGCCACAGTGGGATTTGAACCCCTGTCCCCACAGCATTAGCTTGAGCCTCTGGATTGCTAGTCCAGCCACATTGCCACCATCTCCCCAGTTGGCGCTGAGCTGGGCTAGGCTGATGCATGTTCTGGGTTCCAGGGAAATGCTTCAATTTCTGAATGCTCATTCCTCCCTCACTGACCATCAAACACACAGAACCTGCGAGTGTGTCGGACATGTCCTGACCATTGTCCCCTCTAGGCCACCCGTCAAAGGGACTCTGTGGCCACAGTAAACATGAAACAGGTTAAGATCCCAGACTCTGCTTGTGGAGACACACACAGCTCCAACCCAGACACAAGTCCAGTCTCCTCATCGTTGGAAAAATCTGGTTTTCCTCGGAGATGATTATATTTGCTTTGGCGGCCGTGAATCGAAAGAAGCTTGATGGGACTTTGAGAAACATCTGGAATTGTTCAGAGTTAAAAAGAAGTGCACAGAGGGCTGGAATGGAACCTGTCACTACTCTGTCACTCGTCCCACACTTCTTAGCGAAACGAATTATTTTTTCATCAGATTCAAAGCTTAATCCATAACGTCCGAAGCCAAACAAGTCAGCCATGTCTGGATCACACAATGGATCCCTTCGAGGTTGATAGGTGTATTGACTGGATCCTTGTTGTCAGTGCAGTCTCTAAATCACGCAGTACATCCTGTCCCTGTGAGTCCTCCCCGGAGGAGTACAATAACTGTTTAAAAGCTTCATTCTCCATCAGAGAGACCATATTCTTCAGGAAGTATCCTTCACAGAACGCAGAGAGATGAGAAGCTCCAACAAACTAGAGGGAGGCAAATAAAATACTGTCAGCGGGTCAGTGATAACAGGCCTCTGTCTTTGCAAACTACCAACCCACCTCCAACTCCCTATTCATCTGCCAAGGCCCTGAGCATGTTGTCACTTCCCGATCTGTGCCCATTTATCCCCACACCTCTCTCCCAACAGATTTTCACCATAACTCCTATCAAAGTTACAAATATGCAACTGTGACCGTGGTAAACTATCCTTCCTCATCCTTCTCAACCTGTCCGCAGCCTTTGACATGGTTGATCGCACCACCCTTCTCCAACACCTCTCTGCTAAAAGTTCGGCGGATTGGGCCTAGTTCCATTCTTATCTATTCGATCGTAAGTTGAGAACCTCCTGCAATTGCCACTTTGTGATCTCTTATGCCCACAAGGTTCTAACCTTTGCCCCTCCCTATTTGCTGTCCCTCAGTGACACCCTCCAGAAACAGAATATCAGCTTTCCCAAATACGCTAACAACACCCAGCTCCAATGTATCACCATCTCTCTCAACAGAGGGAGAGCGAGAGGGCGGGCGGGAGAGAGAGAGAGCGAGAGGGCGGGCCGGAGAGAGATAGAGAGAGAGGGCGGGCAGAAGAGAGAGAGAGCGAGAGGGCGGGCCGGAGAGAGATAGAGAGAGAGGGCGGGCAGAAGAGAGAGAGAGAGAGAGAGAGGGCGGGCGGGAGAGAGAGAGAGGGTGAGGGAGGGTGAGAGAGAGGGAGGGCGAGAGAGAGGGTGAGGGAGGGTGAGAGAGAGGGGGAGGGCGAGAGAGAGGGGGAGGGAGGGGCGAGAGAGAGGGGGAGGGAGGGCGAGAGAGAGGGGGAGGGTGAGAGAGAGGGAGGGCGAGAGAGAGAGGGAGGGAGGGTGAGAGAGAGGGAGGGCGAGAGAGAGAGGGAGGGAGGGTGAGAGAGAGGGGGAGGGCGAGAGAGAGGGGGAGGGAGGGCGAGAGAGAGGGGGGAGGGCGAGAGAGAGGGGGAGGGAGGGCGAGAGAGAGGGGGAGGGTGAGAGAGAGGGGGAGGGAGGGCGAGAGAGAGGGGGAGGGTGAGAGAGAGGGGGAGGGAGGGCGAGAGAGAGGGGGAGGGTGAGAGAGAGGGGGAGGGCGAGAGAGAGAGGGAGGGCGAGTGGGAGAGAGAGGGAGGGCGGGTGGGAGAGAGAGGGAGGGCGAGTGGGAGAGGGAGGGCGAGTGGGAGAGAGAGGGATGGCGGGTGGGAGAGAGAGGGAGGGCGAGGGCGGGTGGGAGAGAGAGGGAGGGCGAGTGGGAGAGAGAGGGAGGGCGGGTGGGAGAAGAGGGAGGGCGGGTGGGAGAGAGAGGGAGGGCGAGTGGGAGAGAGAGAGGGAGGGCGGGTGGGAGGGAGAGGGAGGGCGAGTGGGAGAGGGAGGGCGGGTGGGAGAGAGAGGGAGGGCGGGTGGGAGAAAGAGGGAGGGCGAGTGGGAGAGAGAGAGGGAGGGCGGAGTGGGAGAGAGAGAGGGAGGGCGAGTGGGAGAGGGAGGGCGAGTGGGAGAGGGAGGGCGGGTGGGAGAGAGAGGGAGGGCGGGTGGGAGAGAGAGGGAGGGCGAGTGGGAGAGAGAGAGGGAGGGCGAGTGGGAGAGGGAGGGCGAGTGGGAGAGAGAGGGAGGGCGGGTGGGAGAAAGAGGGAGGGCGGGCGGGAGAGAGAGGGAGGGCGGGTGGGAGAGAGAGAGGGAGGGAGGGCGAGAGAGGGGGAGGGCGAGTGGGAGAGAGAGGGAGGGCGGGTGGGAGAAAGAGGGAGGGCGAGGGCGGGTGGGAGAGAGAGAGGGAGGGAGGGCGAGAGAGAGGGAGGGAGGGCGAGAGAGGGGGAGGGCGAGTGGGAGAGAGAGGGAGGGCGGGTGGGAGAAAGAGGGAGGGTGAGTGGGAGAGAGAGGGGGGGCGGGTGGGAGAAAGAGGGAGGGCGAGTGGGAGAGAGAGGGAGGGCGGGTGGGAGAGGGAGGGAGGGCGGGTGGGAGAGGGAGGGCGAGGGCGGGTGGGAGAGAGAGGGAGGGCGGGTGGGAGAGAGAGGGAGGGCGGGTGGGAGAAAGAGGGAGGGCGAGAGAGAGGGGAGAGGGCGAGGGCGGGGGGGAGAGGGAGGGAGGGCGGGTGGGAGAGGGAGGGAGGGCGAGTGGGAGAGGGAGGGCGAGGGCGGGTGGGAGAGAGAGGGAGGGCGAGTGGGAGAGAGAGGGAGGGCGAGTGGGAGAGAGAGGGGGAGGGCGGGTGGGAGAGAGAGAGGGAGGGCGAGTGGGAGAGGGAGGGCGGGTGGGAGAGAGAGGGAGGGCGAGTGGGAGAGGGAGGGCGGGTGGGAGAGAGAGGGAGGGCGGGTGGGAGAGAGAGGGAGGGCGAGTGGGAGAGAGAGGGGGAGGGCGGGTGGGAGAGAGAGAGGGAGGGAGGGCGAGAGAGGGGGAGGGCGAGTGGGAGAGAGAGGGAGGGCGGGTGGGAGAAAGAGGGAGGGCGAGTGGGAGAGGGAGGGCGGGTGGGAGAGAGAGGGAGGGCGGGTGGGAGAGGGAGGGAGGGCGAGTGGGAGAGGGAGGGCGAGGGCGAGTGGGAGAGAAGGCACAATAGCGAGTGACAAGAGGGGGCTGTGAGGGAGGGGGAAACACAGCGAGGTAGAGATAGATAAGTTCGTGTTTAGGTAATTGCCCTCACCTTGGCATGATTATACATCTCGACACAGTTGTCGACGCTGATGATTTTTGCACACAGGAGCTCACAGTGTCGTTGCAGAGCCTCAAGCTGGAAAAATTTAGCTGCCGACAATAACTGGAACAGAAACATGACAGAGATCGGTGAGAGAAACATTCTCCTGAGATCAGTGAGAGTCTCAATAATATTCAGCATCTAATAAAATAAATAGACAAGTCATTTACAGGAGTCGCAATATTTGAAAATATCTGGAGGGAATTGTCCATTAGTTGGGTATTAAGGAGGAAATATTCTCCGATTCAAAATGAAACAGTCGCAGGTGTGAGTAAAACAGCAAACTAGCAGAGAAATTAAGGTTAGAATCTGCATTCAGCGCACACACATACACCCAGACCCACACACACACCCACCCAGAACCACACACACACACATACACCCAGACCCACACACACACACATACACCCAGACCCACACACATACACCCAGACCCACACACACACACATACACCCAGACCCACACACACACACATACACCCAGACCCACACACATACACCCAGACCCACACACACACACATACACCCAGACCCACACACACACACATACACCCAGACCCACACACATACACCCAGACCCACACACACAGACCCACACACAGCCCCACACACACACACCCAGACCCCCCCACACACACACCCAGACCCACACACACACCCACCCAGACCCAGACACACACCCAGACCCACACACACACCCAGACACACACACATACACCCAGACCCACACACACACACACATACACCCAGTCCCACACACACAGACCCACACACACACACCCAGACCCGCCTACACACACACCCAGACCCCCACACACACACACCCAGAGATACACACACACCCAGAGATACACACACACACACCCAGGCCCACACACACACCCCCAGACTCACACACACACCCCCAGACCCACACACACACACACCCAGACCCACACACACACACACCCAGACCCACACACACACACACCCAGACCCACACACACACACACCCAGACCCCCACACACACACCCAGACCCACACACACACACCCAGACACACAGACCCCCACACACACACACACACACCCAGACTCACCCACACACACCCAGACCCCCACACACACACACCCAGACCCCCACACACACACACACCCAGACCCCCACACACACACACACACCCAGACCCCCACACACACACACACACCCAGACCCACACACACACACACTCAGACCCACACACACACACCCAGACACACAGACCCACACACACACACACACCCAGACTCACACACACACACCCAGACCCCCACACAGACATACCCAGACCGACACACACACACCCAGACACACCCAGACACACAGACCCACACACACACCCAGACCCACACACACACACACCCAGACCCACACGCACACACCCAGACCCACACGCACACACCCAGACCCACACACACACACCCAGATGCGCGCACACATACCCAGACGCGCGCACACACACACACACACACCCAGACCCCCCCACACACACATTCACCCAGACGCCCCCCCCACACACACACACACACCCAGACCCACACCCCCACACACACCCCCAGACCCACACACACACCCCCAGACCCAGACCCACACACACACACGCACACACACACCCAGACCCACACACACGCCCAGACACACACACCCAGACACACACACCCAGACCCCCACACACACCCAGACACACACACCCACACCCAGACACACAACCAGATCCCCACACACACACACCCAGACCCACACACACACCCACCCAGACCCCGACACACACCCACCCAGACCCACACACACACCCACACACACACACCCAGGCCCACCGACACACACACCCAGACCCACACACACACACACCCAGACACACACACACACACCCAGACACACACACCCAGACTCACACACCCACACACACACACCCAGACTCACACATACACACACCCAGACCCCCACACACACACCCAGACCCCCACACACACACACCCAGACCCACACACACACACCCAGACGCGCGCACACACCCACACACACCCAGACCCCCCCCACACACACATTCACCCAGACGCCCCCCCCCCACACACACACACACACTCCCAGACCCACACACACACACCCAGACTCACACACACACACACCCAGACCCACACACACACACACCCAGACCCACACACACACACCCAGACGCGCGCACACACCCACACACACCCAGACCCCCCCACACACACATTCACCCAGACGCCCCCCCCCCCACACACACACACACTCCCAGACTCACACACACACACACACGCACACACACATCCAGACCCACCCACACACACACCCAGACCCACCCACACACACCCAGACACACACACCCACACACACACACCCAGACCCCCACACACACACACCCAGACCCCCCCACACACACATTCACCCAGACGCCCCCCCCCACACACACACACACACACACACACACACACCCAGACCCACCCACACACACTCCCAGACCCACACACACACCCCCAGACCCAGACCCACACACACACACGCACACACACACCCAGACCCACCCACACACACACCCAGACCCACACACACACACCCAGACCCCCACACACACACACCCACACCCAGACACACACCCAGACCCCCACACAGACACACCCAGACCCACACACACACCCAGACACACCCAGACACACAGACCCACACACACACACACAGACCCATACGCACACACCCAGACCCACACACACACACCCAGACGCGCGCACACATACCCAGACGCGCGCACACACCCACACACACCCAGACCCCCCCCACACACACATTCACCCAGACACCCCCCCCCACACACACACACACCCAGACCCACACACACCCAGACCCACACCCCCACACACACCCCCAGACCCAGACCCACACACACACACACGCACACACACACCCAGACCCACACACCCACACCCAGACACACACACCCAGACACACACACCCACACCCAGACACACACACCCACACCCAGACACACACCCAGATCCCCACACACACACACCCAGACCCGCACACACACCCACCCAGACCCCCACACACACCCACCCAGACCCACACACACACCCACACACACACACCCAGACCCACACACACACACACCCAGACACACACACACCCAGACACACACACACACACCCAGACACACACACCCAGACTCACACACCCACACACACACACCCAGACTCACACACACACACACCCAGACCCCCACACGCACACCCAGACCCCTACACACACACCCAGACCCCCACACACACACACCCAGACACACACACACCCAGACCCCCACACACACACCCAGACCCCTACACACACACCCAGACCCCCACACACACACACCCAGACCCCCACACACACACACCCAGACCCACACACACACACACCCAGACACACAGACCCACACACACCCACCTAGACCCACACGCACACACACCCAGACCCACACGCACACACCCAGACCCACACGCATACCCCCAGACGCGCGCACGCACACCCAGACGCGCGCACGCACACCCAGACGCGCGCACACACCCAGACCCCCCCCACACACATTCACCCAGACGCCCCCCCCACACACACACACACCCAGACCCACACACACCCAGACCCACACCCCCACACACACCCCCAGACCCACACACACACCCCCAGACCCAGACCC